>NC_057796.1:432158940-432166746 GCF_018294505.1 Triticum aestivum | reverse complement strand
CAGCCGGCCATCGCCGACCCCGCCCTGCACCGCCATGGCCTCGCGCGCCCCGACCTCCCTCCCTCGTCGCGTCCCGCGCCTCGCTTCGTCACGCCCTGCCCCCTTCCCTACCGCTCTGCTGTTGCCACTGCCCACTACCTCGCCGTTGACCGCGGGCCCTGCACCGGCCCTTGCCTCGCTCCACCTCGCCGGGCCTCGCCCTCTCAGGTCTACGCGCGCCGCCCCGCTCGGTGCGGCGGCTGGATCGGGCGGGTTCCAGTCGGGCTGGCGCTCGGTGCCCAGCACCCACCGCCCGCTGCGCCCGTTCGGGCTGTGCCCTGCACCCGACGCCCGCTAGTCCTCTGTGCCACTGGACAGCGGGCCCCACCCCACAGGACGGTTTAAAAATAATAATAATAATAGTAATAATAATAATAATATATTAACAATAATTAATTAATTAAAAGAATTAATTAACTTAATTAATTTTTGATTAATTAAACTAATCAAATAACTAGACTAATTAAACTGTTAGTTAATTAATTAATCAGTCAATGACAGTGGGGCCCACCCCTAATTAATCCTGATTAGGATAATTAATATGTTTAATTAATATGCGTCACTGACCAGTGGGACCCACTGGTCAGGTTGACCAGTCAACCCCTGTTGACTGTTGACATCAGCATGACATCATGCTGATGTCATAAATCCAATTTTGAATTAAATTAAATAATTAATTAAATTCCAGAAATTAATAAATTCTTTTGAAAATCATATCTTTTAATCCGTAACTCGGATGGAAAAACTTTGTATATGAAAGTTTCTCAGAACGACGAGACGAATCCGGACGCAGCCCGTCCGTCTACCACACATCCCTAGCATAGCAAACTCGCAACTTTCCCCCTCCGGTTCATCTGTCCAAAAACGCGAAACACCGGGAATACTTTCGCGGATGTTTCCCCCCTTCGCCGGCATCGCCTAGTACCACGTTAGGGCATACCTAGCACCGCGTATTGCCTCGTTATGTTTTGTGATGCTTTGTTTGCTCCGTATTTACTGTTTCTTGCCCCTCTTCTTGTCCGGTAGACCCCGAGACCGACGCCCCTACTACCCAGTACGACTACGGTGTTGACGACCCCTCCTTCTCGGCTGAGCTTCCAGGCAAGCCCCCCCCCCCTTGATCACCTGATATCGCCTATTCTTCTCTATACTGCTTGCATTAGAGTAGTGTAGCATGTTACTGCTTTCGGTTAATCCTATTCTGTTGCATAGCCTCTCATTGTTGCTACAGTTGTTACCCTTACCTGCTATCCTACTGCTTAGTATAGGATGCTAGTGTTCCAACAGTGGCCCTACACTCTTGTCCGTTTGCCATGCTATACTACTGGGCCGTGATAACTTCGGGAGGTGATCACAGGTATATACTATATACTTCGTATACATGACACATGTGGTGACTAAAGTCGGATCGGCTCGTTGAGTACCCGCAAGTGGTTCTGATGAGGGGGCTGAAAGGACAGGTGGCTCCATCCCGGTAGAGGTGGGCCTGGGTTCCTGACGGCCCCCGACTGTTACTTTGTGGCGGAGCGACAGGGCAGGTTGAGACCACCTATGAGAGAGGTGGGCCTGGCCCTGGTCGGCGTCCGCGGATACTTAAAAATAACACGCTTAACGAGTTCTTGGTATTTGATCTGAGTCTGGCCATTTGGTCTATACGCAGTAACTAACTACGCGGGAACAGTTATGGGCACTCGACGTCGTGGTATCAGCCGAAGCTCTTTTTGATGTCAGCGACGGAGCGGCGCGCGCCGGATTGGACTGGAACGCCTGCTAGGCTAGGTCTGCTTCCGGCCGCCCTCGCAATGTGCAGGTGTGCAATGGGCGATGGGCCCAGACCCCTGCGCGCATAGGATTTAGACCGGCGTGCTGACCTCTCTGTTGAGCCTAGGTGGGGCTGCGACGTGTTGATCTTCCGAGGCCGGGCATGACCCAGGAAAGTGTGTCCGGCCAAATGGGATCAAGCGTGTTGGGTTATGTGGTGCACCCCTGCAGGGAAGTTTATCTATTCGAATAGCCGTGTCCCTCGGTAAAAGGACGACCCGGAGTTGTACCTTGACCTTATGAAAACTAGAACGGGATACTTAATAAAATACACCCTTCCAAGTGCCAGATATAACCCGGTGATCGCTCTCTAACAGGGCGACGAGGAGGGGATCGCCGGGTAGGATTATGCTATGCGATGCTACTTGGTGAACTTACCATCTACTCTCTTCTACATGCTGCAAGATGGAGGTGGCCAGAAGCGTAGTCTTCGACAGGATTAGCTATCCCCCTCTTATTCTGGCATTCTGCAGTTCAGTCCACTGATATGGCCCTTTACACATATACCCATGCATATGTAGTGTAGCTCCTTGCTTGCGAGTACTTTGGATGAGTTCTCACGGTTGCTTTTCTCCCTCTTTTCCCCTTTCTATACCTGGTTGTCGCAACCAGATGCTGGAGCCCAGGAGCCAGACGCCACCGTCGACGACGACTCCTACTACACCGGAGGTGCCTACTACTACGTGCAGCCCGCTGACGACGACCAGGAGTACTTAGGAGGATCCCAGGCAGGAGGCCTGCGCCTCTTTCGATATGTATCCCAGTTTGTGCTAGCCTTCTTAAGGCAAACTTGTTTAACTTATGTCTGTACTCAGATATTGTTGCTTTCGCTGACTCGTCTATGATCGAGCACTTGTATTCGAGCCCTCGAGGCCCCTGGCTTGTATTATGATGCTTGTATGACTTATTTATGTTGTAGAGTTGTGTTGTGATATCTTCCCGTGAGTCCCTGATCTTGATCGTACACATTTGCGTGCATGATTAGTGTACGATTGAATCGGGGGCGTCCCAAGTTGGTATCAGAGCCAACTGCCTGTAGGAATCCCCTTTCCACACTCCTTGGCCGAAGTCGAGTCTAGTCATTGAAAAACTTTTACTGACATGGCTGTGTGGCTAACGGGCCCACGTCGCCATTGGGTGGTATTAGGATCTTTTACTCCTTGCCTATACTCTGGGACTGTGATCTCTCTTCTATTCGGGTTAAGTGAATTTTACTAAATCTAACATTAGGATCTCGTTATCACTTTCACCCGGAGAGCCCCATATTACTGATGATCGTCTGCTGCACGTGAAGACCCTGAAGATACTCTCCGCTGATAACCCGAGAACTTGTGTTCATCGCTTTTGCAATTCCCTTTCATCGATAAACTCCTATGGATAACCACGTATACTCGCCAATCATATAATGTTTCCCAGTTGATCTTGTTATTACAAGATACCTCGAAATTCTCTTTGTTGCTCCGAGAATCCTTTGAGCTTACTGCCTTGCTGTTCTTTGCCACATGAATACCACTATGGATAATTTCTAGCACTCACCGGATATTTTCTCATGCCCAGTTGATTCATGTATTTCACAAAAGTCTTCAAAATACTATTTGAACTTCCGAAATCCTGAGTAGCCTATTGCTCTTGAAATTCTTACTTGCTTGCATTATGGTTAATCCCATAAGTCTATAATCTTATTGGCATCTCTTGTCATTATCATTTTGAGTCCGTTGATTCAATTTGTTGTGAATGCTCGCAATCCTCAATCAGATCCTAGAATTCATCCTTCCGGCTCAGACGTCATTTTAAACGTGAGCTGGATCTCGACCAATCAATTTGCCATCGATTGTACCCCTAAGCCTACTCAACTTATCCATCCTTAATCAGAGCGTTTGCTTCTGATCCCTTGATTTGGAAATCATAAATTCCTTTGCATCTGAACTTGGAATTAGTCAGTTTCTTCTATAATCCAATGCCTTTGCATTGTTACTTCCTCTGGTGGTGTGCCGATGCTCACATCAGCTCTGTTATGGACCGACATATCCTTTAATGGATTTTATCCGACAACGTCCTTCATATTCAATAACCTTGTGAGCCTTCCCTCGGATACATAATGCCTTTGGTAAATTGTATCCTCTACTTTCTCAACCATGCTCTGCTTTCGAGCTTGTGTATTTAATTTTGAAACTTATGGTATATGTTACTAAGATGCCCGATGGATTGAACCTATACCTTCCCTAAAAACCGTATGAACCCGAAGGTTTTCACAAGCCAGACCCTTCTCGTATTTTACCAGATAATTTTCTACCAACAACTTCATCGAATGCGAGAAGTGAATGAAAGGTTATGCATTGGAGAAGTGGGAGTCGACCTTGAACTTTGTGTTCATGCCCATGGACACGATGTAGATCTTATCATTAAAGCTTCTCCTAAATTAATGATTCCCTGGGTATAAGTTCATCTTATATCTGGGATCTGGCCTTTTTCAATCGTGGTTCTGACCATGTTCTCCTTTAAATACCATTTCTCGTGCAAGTTTAAGCACTTGTCCTCTGCAGAGCAATACCTCCGTCCAACCTCTACTTTGATCTGTCATCGAGTATTACCCCCTGGTATCTCGAGATTATCATGGAACTGCATAACTTCTTATGAGTTCTTCATCAAGTGCTACATTCTCACTGATTCCAATTTTCCACGGGCTCTGAGTTATTAGTCACTCGAGAACACCGATAAGTGAATCGATTCCGCACTCCGATTCAATAACTCTAAGTAATTCTTGTTGATTACGAGTTTAATAATCCTTCAAGTCATTCCTAGCCTTATCGGCTATATCATTATCGTGCAAACTTTTTAACTGTGCTACCCGGTCCTTCCGGGAACACAACTTTCAACGATGAGCTAAGCTTATGTCGATCTCCCTTGTCTTATCGTTTCACCTCGAACGGCAAGCTTGATTCCTAGTTGGTGTTGTATCCGTAGTTCCAATAATCCTTTGCTGCATCAGTCCTTCTGCTTGAGCAGGCGATGTTCGATTACATCTTCATGAAACCTCTCAGCAAATGTGTCGTGATCATCATCAACCTTATGAGCTCTTCCAGGATATCAGTTGAGTTCATGATGAGAAATACCATCCTTGCCCTCGATGATCTGTGTTATCATCGACCACTTTATTGCCTTCCCACCAACACAAGCTTGTTCGTGTTTGGTGTTATACCTTGAGTTCCTTGCTATCCAGCAATTGTTCTTCTTTACCTTGGAACATTAACATCTCTTATGTCATCTATGTTGTGAGAATTTCACCACCTCTTAAGAATTCTTGGTATGGTGATACTTCTCACCATCACCATTCTTTCTGGGGTCCTCGTGTTGATTCCAACCGGGGTACCAACAAGTGAGCGGTGCTGTTTGGATTCTGCCCTTCTAGCAACCCTATTCCTTTGAAGTCAATGGTCGGACGTTCATTCTAAGACTATTGATTATTGAATCACCATTCCGACATTGGTCGTGCAACCCAGCACATATTTCGGGTGCACCTTTCAACCAATGTTTAATTGTGTATGTTTTCCTCGAGCCTACATCATTATACCATTTGAATTGACAAATGTTATCTCCTTGTTGACATACTTGTGGAAATCCATCTTTTTGAAATTTGGAGGAATTGTCGCTGAGTCCCATCAGCCACCCCCTCACCCTCTCCTTGATTTAATGATGAACTCTTCGGAACTCGCTTCCATAGTTCAATTCTCGAGAATCTTACAATGTCATCTCGACAATTTGTGTTGCACCTTTCTTCTCAGGCATCCTGAGTCTGAGTTATCCTGACACCAATCAGATCTGAATCTCGGTCAGATATGATGGTTGGAACATATTTCCAAGAGTTATAACATTGGTCTTATGTGACTCGGTAAGGTGATGTCGTCCCTAGCACACCTGGCCGGAGGACCTATTGTTACCATTTCCTTTTAGCAAGGCTATCCTTTTCTTCCATGAGGAAATTGTAAGACTTATTCTACAAGCGGTTCCCGATGGACCCTTTGTGTTTCTAAAGTCTGATCTTCACCTGATAACCATGTCAAGGCTATCTCGATGCATGTCTATGATACTCCGATTTTCAACAGGAACATTTGAAGCCCAATGCTAAATGTTTCCTGCTCAACTATCCAAACACCGTTGTATGGGTAACATCTCGATTAATCCTTGCCTCTTATCTGAATGGTTGGGTACTTGCTCTCCTACCCTGTATGCCATGTTCTGCTTGTCCTTGGGAAGGATATACCCCTGAAATATGTGTTTAAACACATTTTTCCTTTCCATTGTTCTGTTTAACCTGATGATCACATTTTCCTTCCCATTGGTTTGTTTGACCTTTCTTGTGATCTATATAATCTAAGCAGTAATAATTCACTGCTTATGTAAGCACCTCGGTGTACAATTCTGTCAGCAAGACCCTGTTACTATTGTTGATGACATTCCGGTAGCCACCGATGGACGAAAACTTTGCCTATTGGTCCGCCTCGTTCAACGAGCAGGATAATGGTTCTCTTCGTCCCTCGCCCTTGGTACCGATGTGGTTGCCGACATAACTGACAGGTTATCCTCTGACATGCCTTGCTTACATGATCGTGTAAGACGTCATCGCCTTCCTACTATTAACCCACATGGTGGGCCCATAACCCACAGATCCGCAGGATCGAAACCTAACTCTCCTGTACACCCTGTTGTCAAAGTTATTCCTCGAGCTTGACTTCGTATGTAATTCACGGGCCACATGCCTAGTAATCTATTCTGGTATCAGACGCAATACTTACTCTCGCCGCTCTGAACCCCTTTCTCACTCTGGTTCAAACTTCGAGCAACTATCTATCCGCTGGGAACCTCTTATTGTACCTTCGTACCTTACTCTCGATGTATTTTATATGTTCAACTCGAGAGATAATCTTATGCTCATTCATGGGTTAACCCCAGATTGTTTTCCCTCATAAGCATTCTGTCGTAGCTGAGCTGCCCCTTACCTATTCGTAAGTACGTTGGAGATCCCGAAGAAAGGATGACGACTTGATCATGGTCACTTGAAGCAGAGAATTGAAGACATCAACGAAAGGGATCAACCTCTTCGAAAGGGCAACCAAGACCGACAAGACTCGTTAGGTTTTCCTCTACCAGCACCTTCCCCCCTTACTCCCCTCTTAAATCTCGGGACGAGATTTCTTGTAGTGGAGGAGAATTGTGACGCCCGGATATTTAAGCTACAGCAAAACCCTGCTAATGATGCCACGTCACCACGATCACTGTTGCTAATCTCACATTACTTCATAACCGATCCAAATTCAAATTTGAAATAGGGGCCAACAACAAAAGTTTTGAAACATTAAAACTAAAATGTTCATCATGTGGCCAATAATCCCTAACTAGTTTTGATGGTGGAACCAACCTTTTACAAAGTGTTTAAATGCCCTGAACTAATTAAAAACAGTGGCTAAAATAATAATTTAATTGCTTTTGAGAGTACAAAAATATTAAACTAAATAATTTTGGGTCCAAACTAGGTTTGGCAATGGCCTATTTTGATAATACTAA
Organism: Triticum aestivum; assembly: GCF_018294505.1. NCBI lineage: Eukaryota > Viridiplantae > Streptophyta > Magnoliopsida > Poales > Poaceae > Triticum > Triticum aestivum. Next base: position 432,159,324 of record NC_057796.1, on the reverse strand, counting down.
TTTAGGTGCTAATTTGGTATTTTATAAAACTAAAAGTAAATGAACTATAATAGAAAACAGAGAAGAGAAAATTATAAATAAAAACAAAGACAAAAGAAAAGGAAAAGGGTGAAGCACCCCTTTGGTCCAACTGGCCCAGGTGGCCAACCGGCCCACCTGGCCCAGCCGGCCTCTCCCGCTGCCCCGCTTAACCCCCTCCCATCTAACCAAACCCTAGCCCACTCCCCACTCGCCCCCACGTCTCTCTCTCGTCCCCCTCCCCCCATTTTGGATCTGGATCGGGCGCCCCTCACCTCACCTCACCGCTCGACGGCGCCCCTCATCGCGCCGACCCTGTCGCCCCCGGATCCCGTCGGCCGGAACGCTGCGTCGCCGCCCTCCTCC
>NC_057796.1:432128845-432158303 GCF_018294505.1 Triticum aestivum | reverse complement strand
CGGCCTCCCTCCCTCGTCGCATCCCGCGCCTCGCTTCGTCACGCCCTGCTGCTCTGCTGCTGCCACTGCTCACTACCTCGCCGTCGACCGCGGCCCCTGCACCGGCCCTTGCCTCGCTCGACCTCGCCGGGCCTCGCCCTCTCTGGTCTCCCGCGCTGCCCCGCTCGGTGCGGCGGCTGGATCGGGCGGGTGCCAGTCGGGCTGGCGCCCGGTGCCCAGCACCCACCGCCCGCTACGCCCGTTCGGGCTGTGCCCTGCACCCGACGCCCGCAAGTCCTCTGTGCCACTGGACAGCGGGCCCCCACCCCACAGGACGGTTTAAAAAATAATAATAATAATAATAATAATAAATAATAGTAATAATAATAATATATTAAAAATAATTAATTAATTAAAAGAATTAATTAACTTAGTTAATTTTTGATTAATTAAACTAAACTAATTAAACTGTTAGTTAATTAATTAATTAGTCAATGACAGTGGGGCCCACCCCTAATTAATCCTGATTAGGATAATTAATATGTTTAATTAATATGTGCCACTGACCAGTGGGACCCACTGGTCAGGTTGACCAGTCAACCCCTGTTGACTGTTGATGTCAGCATGACATCATGTTGATGTCATAAATCCAATTTCGAATTAAATTAAATAATTAATTAAATTCCAGAAATTAATAAATTCTTTTGAAAATCATATCTTTTAATCCGTAACTCGGATGGAAAAGCTTTGTATATGAAAGTTGCTCAGAACGACGAGACGAATCCGGATACGCAACCCGTCCGTCTACCACACATCCCTAGCATAGCAAACTCGCAACTTTCCCCTTAGGTTCATCTGTCCAAAAACGCGAAACACCGGGAATACTTTCGCGGATGTTTCCCCCCTTCGCCGGCATCGCCTAGTACCACGTTAGGGCATACCTAGCACCGCGTATTGCCTCGTTATGTTTTGTGATGCTTTGTTTTCTCCGTATTTACTGTTTCTTCCCCCTCTTCTGCTCCGGTAGACCCCGAGACCAACGCCGCTACTACCCAGTACGACTACGGTGTTGACGACCCCTCCTTCTCGGCTGAGCTTCCAGGCAAGCCCCCCCCCCCTTGATCACCTGATATCGCCTATTATTCTCTATACTGCTTGCATTAGAGTAGTGTAGCATGTTACTGCTTTCGGTTAATCCTATTCTGTTGCATAGCCTCTCATTGTTGCTACAGTTGTTACCCTTACCTGCTATCCTACAGCTTAGTATAGGATGCTAGTGTTCCATCAGTGGCCCTACACTCTTGTCCGTCTGCCATGCTATACTACTGGGCCGTGATCACTTCAGGAGGTGATCACGGGTATATACTATATACTTTATATACATGACACATGTGGTGACTAAAGTTGGGTCGGCTCATTGAGTACCCGCAAGTGGTTCTGATGAGGGGGCTGAAAGGACGGGTGGCTCCATCCCGGTAGAGGTGGGCCTGGGTTCCTGACGGCCCCCGACTGTTACATTGTGGCGGAGCGACAGGGCAGGTTGAGACCACCTAGGAGAGAGGTGGGCCTGGCCCTGGTCGGCGTCCGCGGATACTTAAAAATAACACGCTTAACGAGTTCTTGGTATTTGATCTGAGTCTGGCCATTTGGTCTATACGCACTAACTAACTACGCGGGAACAGTTATGGGCACTCGACGTCGTGGTATCAGCCGAAGCTCTTTTTGATGTCAGCGACGGAGCGGCGCGCGCCGGATTGGACTGGAACGCCTGCTAGGCTAGGTCTGCTTCCGGCCGCCCTCGCAACGTGCAGGTGTGCAATGGGCGATGGGCCCAGACCCCTGCGCGCATAGGATTTAGACCGGCGTGCTGACCTCTCTGTTGAGCCTAGGTGGGGCTGCGACGTGTTGATCTTCCGAGGCCGGGCATGACCCAGGAAAGTGTGTCCGGCCAAATGGGATCAAGCGTGTTGGGTTATGTGGTGCACCCCTGCAGGGAAGTTTATCTATTCGAATAGCCGTGTCCCTCGGTAAAAGGACGACCCGGAGTTGTACCTTGACCTTATGAAAACTAGAACGGGATACTTAATAAAATACACCCTTCCAAGTGCCAGATATAACCCGGTGATCGCTCTCTAACAGGGCGACGAGGAGGGGATCGCCGGGTAGGATTATGCTATGCGATGCTACTTGGTGAACTTACCATCTACTCTCTTCTACATGCTGCAAGATGGAGGTGGCCAGAAGCGTAGTCTTCGACAGGATTAGCTATCCCCCTCTTATTCTGGCATTCTGCAGTTCAGTCCACTGATATGGCCCTTTACACATATACCCATGCATATGTAGTGTAGCTCCTTTCTTGCGAGTACTTTGGATGAGTTCTCACGGTTGCTTTTCTCCCTCTTTTCCCCTTTCTATACCTGGTTGTCGCAACCAGATGCTGGAGCCCAGGAGCCAGACGCCACCGTCGACGACGACTCCTACTACACCGGAGGTGCCTACTACTACGTGCAGCCCGCTGACGACGACCAGGAGTAGTTAGGAGGATCCCAGGCAGGAGGCCTGCGCCTCTTTCGATATGTATCCCAGTTTGTGCTAGCCTTCTTAAGGCAAACTTGTTTAACTTATGTCTGTACTCAGATATTGTTGCTTTCGCTGACTCGTCTATGATCGAGCACTTGTATTCGAGCCCTCGAGGCCCCTGGCTTGTATTATGATGCTTGTATGACTTATTTATGTTGTAGAGTTGTGTTGTGATATCTTCCCGTGAGTCCCTGATCTTGATCGTACACATTTGCGTGCATGATTAGTGTACGGTTGAATCGGGCGTGTCACATTAGACGTGAAACCATATGATCTTCCGACCAACTCATCATCTTAGGCCGTGATTGGATCATCGTTTTCCAACCAAAACCGCTTGTAAAACTAACGCTTGTAAATAAAAGCAGATAGTCTCGGGCGAAGCGCTTGGTTGGTCGATTTCGACTAGTAAAATATACACCAGTCTCTCAAATTACACAAATAACCCGCCGGTTTTACTTACAGACCTCGGGCCCTCGGTTTCATTACGCCTGTATTTTACGCGTTGTTTCCGATGACGAGTAAATTACACTTGTATCTTAATACAGTTGTGAAATAAACTAGAGCTCCCAAGCGTGGCCTTACCGTTTCATGCCGTCTCAGTCTCTCGAAGGTGCTCATAGGTGTCCGATGATCCTGGCTTCCTGAATGAGCAGTGGGCGCTGTATCAGACCATCCGTAGGGCCCGCGAGGCCCTCTCCGTCGTCCTTCGAGTTGTTGCGCTCGCCGTCGCGCCGAGCATTGTTAACATTGTCAATGAACATGAGGATTCAGGAGATGACTTTATTTTGACTGGTAGAGATTAGGGACCCACTAGAGCCATATCCGTACGTACGAAAGTACCTCCTTATTATGTACAACTATATTTTTTTTGCTTCCTCCTGGTTTCCTAACAGCATGGTCCCACACTGTCGTGGATTTGTCACGGCAGATGTCCTAGGTGTAAGGACTTAGTCATGAGGCCAGCGCATCTATGTGGTAGCTTGAGAGGGGTTGAGCGGAATCGAGAGACGCAACACAAGACAAGGATTTAGACAGCTTCGGGCCCTGGGAAACATCATCCGGTAACAACCCTACATGTTGTTTGACGCTAGGTCTCATTATGATCACGAGGGAGTCGCCGGTAAACCGGCTCTTGTGTCTAACCCTAGAGATTCTTTCTTCTGCTTGTCTCTTGTCCCTCTTTGGGGAGCCCTGCCCCTCCTTATATAAGTTGAAGGGGCGGGTTACATGTGGAGTCCTACTAGGATTAGGACTAGTCTATCTCTGATACAAACCGGATACAAGTCCTGGTCTTAACTCCTTGTAAGGTAAATATTCCTCATGTCTTTCCTCTTAAACCGGCCCACCATAAACCGGCCTTCTGGGCCTTGGGCCTTGTCATCCGTCCACCGCCCGCCGGGTTACCAGTGTGTCATAATGTTTAAGCAGGTTGCTTGTAAGCCGCCAGGTCAGGGCGGGTCGCCAGTAAATCGCCAACTGTCAGCGGGGTCTTCAAATAAACCGCCAAGTCCGGCCGGGTTATACTTCCGGCCGGTTTACGCCGCGGGGTATATCCCTGACATTAGCCCCCAGTTTAATTTGGATTTATCCATGTTAAACTGATCCTGTAAAACAAATACAAGAACAAATTTGACAGATTATGCTCCGGGTTAAGAATTCTTGTAAACCGGCATCTGATCATCCTTAAGCCCTTGTCATTTCCTCCTTCTAGAAAATTCAGGTCAATAACCAGCTTCATACTCAAATTGCTGACGTTAGTTTCTCATAGAAAAATATTGTGAAGAATAATCCACTTGAGTCGGCTTCCAAAGCGCTGGTTTAAGAAATATGGGTCTTGAAAATACTCATCTGATATTCAGCCGGTTTGAAGATGTAAAACTTGCCGGTTTAATATTACCAAAATTACCGGTTTGTAAATATGGATGGCACCGAGTCATAATTGTTACCGACGCCGGGTCATAATTGTTGCAGACACCGGGTCAATCTGGTTTGCTCAGAACTGAGAATTTGAAGATTTTTCTCCCTTATATCCATATTACCTGTAGCCCCCAAGTCTTGAGCAGAACAAAGTGATGGCTTAAGACTTGTTTCCATATAATTACTGCCACTTTGAAGAAATCCATGTTGTTCATCTCAGCCACTATTAAAAACTGAATACTCCATATATGTAGCCCCCAAGTGTTGGGTTATTATGCAATAATGAGCAGGGACTTTATAAATATGATCATGTAGATTTGAACAATAACGTGTAGCCCCCAAGGGCCGGCTCAGTAAGATAATATTGAGCTGGTACTTTATATATACTTCTTTGAAAAGAACATCATATAATGTAACCCCCACCATGGGGCTTGAACCCACGTCCACAAGGTTAAGAGCTTTGTGCTTTACCAACTGAGCAATGGACCTTTCAATATAATGGTTTTAAGACTTGTGTACCTTGAATTATTGACAGGAGCAATTGGTAGCCCCCAAGGGCCAGCTCATTATGATGTGATGAGTCGGGTCTTCAATAAGGCCAATAAAAATGACTTTGCATTAGCCCCCAAGTGTCAAGGTGCATGCTTGCAGCGACATGAGACTTGCATGTAATCTCAATTTGAATAATGTAGCCCCCAAGTGCCGGGTCGTAAGCCTGTAGCGACTCGGGACTATTCCTTCCATTGTAGAATAAATCATATCCTTTGATAAAATAATAGACATTGCACTAAAGCGACTTTGAAAACCTCAATAATACCGGTTACTAATAACCATAATAAAAATCTAGCCATGTTGACTATTCAAGATAATATAATCCGGTATGAAAACCTTATTCATTCAATACCATAATGAAAATTCAGCCAAGTTTGGCTATTTGAATAATATAACCCAATGATTTATAAGCGCATGATTCCAATGGCGCAATCCAAATGTATATTGGCGACTTATAGTCCAAAGCCAGGCCGGTTTAATAAACACCAGATAATCTCATCATATACTGGCGACTTATCGTCTTAAAGCCAGGCCGGTTTAATAAACATCGGATAATTTATCATCATACTAGCGACATAAAGGTGAAAGCCAGGCCGGGTTAATAAACGCCGGTGATTTATAATCATGCTTTATTCAACCTGTTTCTGCATACAACAAGTTTAAAGTGTCCTGGCGGTTTACCGCCGGACGGGTCATAATGCCCAACATATAACCCGGGTTTACAACCAAGGCTGCAATTAAGAATAATCAAATATGAAATATATCATACCTGTGACATTGAATCACATCGTTGGTTTACCAACTTTTTGTAGTAAGGGTGATAACCCCAATCTTGAGTATTGATAACTCCTTTCACATTGTGCCGGTTTATGATAAAACTGTGTCGGGTTGTGATAAACACTGGATTATCCATATACAATACTGGCGACTTATAGTCGAAACTAGACCGGGTTGATAATCTCCGGATTATGACTGATCATATACTGACAACTTGTAGTTGACAGCCCAACCGGGTTTGTAAACACTGGTTTGAAAACATCACAAATCTTATTAAAACAAAGAAAACTCAACAAAAGGCAAATAAAAACCGTTGTAGTCGAGGCTTTTTACGGGCTGCCAGGCCCTAAATTCGATAGCAAAGAATCCCCAAGCAACATTGTTAGCTGTGCTCAGTGGGTGCCTATGTTTGAGCTGTTGTTTTACAACACTCTCTTTGGCCCCGGTTTGTCGTGGCTTTGAGCCGATCAAGAGGCGTGACTATGGTTCGGGTTCGACCAAGTCCCCAAGTGATGCTGTGGCATTACGCCGATCAAGAGGTGTAGCTATGGTTCGGATACGACCAAGCCCCCAAGTGATGCTGTGGCATTGCGCCGATCAAGAGGTGTAGCTATGGTTCGGGTACGACCAAGCCCCCAAGTGACCATAAGTTTTGGCATTGCGCCGATCAAGAGGTGTAGCTATGGTTCGGATACGACCAAGCCCCCAAGTGACCATAAGTTTTGGCATTGCGCCGATCAAGAGGTGTAGCTATGGTTCGGATACGACCAGGCCCCCAAGTGACCATAAGTTTTGGCATTGCGCCAATCAAGAGGTGTAGCTATGGTTCGGATACGACCAAGCCCCCAAGTGACCATTGAAGCAGGGTACCTATGTTTGAGTTGTGCTTTGCAACAGACTCTCTTTGGTCCCTTTAATTTTTGCAAGAGATAAATTCTTCTTGAGCCGGGATTTTGAACCGGATATTGAGAGCTTCAAAGCTTTGTGGGAGACATCTTTCCCTTGAACCGGATAGTAAACCAGAATCTTCATTTTCAGCCGGAAATTTTCTGACGGCCTTTCAACTCGAACTTGCGAGAGATTAATTCCTTTTTGAACCGGACATTTTCAAACCTGAGTTGAGAGCTTCAGAGCTTTGTGGGAGAACAGATTTCCCTTGAACCAGACTGTAAACCGGATCCTTTCTGATGACCCGGAACTTCTTCATTGAGCCGGATTTTGTAACTGTCATATACTTTCTAAGCCGGAAATTTTTTCTGCTGGCCTTCAAATTTGTCAACAATAGGGCAGTAGCCTCCGGGACCGGGTTATCTTTTCCTCCAACGTCAGGAGGTTCTTGACTTTACTGAAAACCGGCAACATTTGCTGAGTCATATCATTGTAGCCCCCGAGTCTCAAGGTGACTAGAGGAGTTGGCTTGAGATTCTTCATATTTTGACCGTGATATAAACTGGCATAAGTTGTATATCATTGGTGTTGATAGCACGACGTGAATCCACAGAAGATTGAGGTGACTGCGGCGGGTTATAAATGATCCCGTATGAGCCGTGTCAGCAACTCGGCCAATGGTTCCTTCCAACTGGTGATTTGAAGTTAACCAAACTCTAGTGGCGGCGACTTGTGCGCCTGCCCATTGAACCACCCAGTGCAGACGGCGGTTGATAGTATATGATAATTTGCCTCCATTTTGTTGAAAGAAAACCGGGCTACCCAAGCTGTGACTTGCTCATACTCAATAAACAGCTCATGCAGACAGGTGCGGCTCAGTGTTTTGATGTAAACCAGGCCGCGAGAGATGGACGGAAAAGACGACCGCTGCATCAAAGGCGCCTTAGACAGATGAATCGGCCGCGGTGCTGTAAACCGGCGCGGGCGAGTCAACCATGTTCTTTTGATGTAGTGAACAATTGTCCTGATGTGCGCTCCCTTCAGTCCTTTTTCATTCTGGGGACTTGATCCTTTTTGTTTTCTTTCCTCTGGTGAGTAAACAATAATAATAGTACTTAAGTCGTTCATGCATGCATGTTGACTTTTTCTTCTAGCCGGCTTGTACATACTGGAACACTTGCATTGATGCTTCTCGTGAACATTGTCCGCAACATCCGCGGTATAATGCCACTTTTATAATAAATGATTACCCTACATATAAAAAATACCATAGAGCAGAGTAATTGCGTTTGGAGTAATTAAAGTGTACTGAGAAAATATATAGGAGAACTAGCACCTGATTTATATTTTAGACGCATGTGGGCGCGGCCATCAGCGCGCAGCTGGTCTCCAACTGGATGGCCGGCAAGCCAGCGGAGTCGGCGCGAACCGTCAGGGGTCAAGCTGCGGTTTAGCGGTGGACAGTGCTACGGAGGCTGGTTCAAGGATGAAGCGGCAGCTTGCCAGCGGAAACAGTCCCGTGATGGGATGCGCAGTTGCGACCGCAGAGTCTGGGTCGTAATTGGCTCGGCGGCTTAACCCCTTCTTCTTCTTCTTTTTTTCGCAGTACTCCCTTCTTTTCCTGTGCTGCTGTCTCTTTTCCTCATATGACAGAGTAGCCTGCAGGAGCAACACAGGGCAAGGAACGGAGCAGAGCAAAACCAAACCCAGACGAAGGCGGGACCACAAGGCGGGCCGGAGCCGGTGGCGGGCGCGGCAGCGGCCGGCCACGCGGGGGCAGCACAGGCCACGCGCTCGGAGGCAACCGGGCGTGGCTATGGCCAAGGCCCGTGGCGACTTGAGAAACTGCAGCTGAACCGGCGCAAGGCCGTGTCGGCTCACGGCGCGGGTGACTCCGCCATGTGGAGGCCTGGAACGGGCGACTTAGCGCAGCGACTCGCGCCGAGGCGGAGGTGACGCAGCAGCAGGCGACTTGGCAGCTCAGGGTGCAGCAGCAGGCGAGGAAGATTTGGAGTCGAGGGCGGCTCGGAGTGAGGCTGCGACGTCAGTTTGAAGCAAGGTTGTCCGGGCTGATCTTTTTCTGTACTTTGATCCTGGCATCATGCAGCAGGTCGCTCGGTGCTGCACAATCACGTGGTCGTGACGCAGTAGGATACGGGTGATGATTTTAGCGGCGCCTCGAGCTGGCCAGGGCGGCGGATTGACTTGTTGGCAGAATCCACTTATGAGTCGTTGACTCCCCCTTTTTCTTTTTTCCCTTTTTTTAGCAGATCGGATTAAACAATTTGCAACCGGCCGCCGGCTTCCGTCCATAAATAAGATAAAGAATCAAAACCGTACTAGGATTAGCACTAGCCAGATTTGAGATTTGACCACGTGAACTACTACAAGAATGTAACACCCCGCATGTAACTTGCCATATTTGTAACTCCGACTCTTGCCATTTTCGGCTATGTGTTATGTTTTTCCCTCCGTTGTCGGGTTTTGTCTTTCGTTTTGTATTTTTTCATGTCATGCATTTTCATATCATGTCATCATGTGCATTGCATTCGCATACGTGTTCGTCTCATGCATTCGAGCATTTTCCCCGTTGTCCGTTTTGCAATCCGGCGCTCCTATCTCCTCCGGTGCACCCCTCTTGTTTTCTTTCGTGTGCGTGTGTCAAACTTTCTCGGAATGGACCGAGGCTTGTCAAGTGGTCTTCTTATACCACCCGGAGACTACCGGTCAAGTTTCGTTCCATTCGGAGGTCGTTTGGTACTCCAACGGTTAACCGTGCATCCGATTCCGGTGATCTTTATATCGATTTCGACCGAAATCATGTCATCTTTCCAGTGGCATGCTAGGATTGCCAAGTTACTGCCTTGTTCATCATTTTCCTTCCGGAGCACGCATATGCATCGCATATCATATCTTGCATATCATACATGTTTTGCATCATGTTGCTTGCGCATTTCTCGTTGTTGATTGTGGTTCCGTTTGCTTGTGTTCTTGTCTTGGGTAGAGCCGGGAGACGAGTTCGTGAACGAGGAACCTGTCGAGTACGCTTACAAGGATCAAGCTTTCGACAACTCTGAGAATCTTGCAGGCAAGATGACCACCCCTCGAAATCACTTCTATCTTTGCTATGCTAGTTGTTCGCTCTATTGCCATGCTCCGCTACCTATCACTTGCTATATCATGTCTCCCATTTTAGCCATGTCAGCCTCTAACCACCCGTTCCTAGCAAACCGTTGTTTGGCTATGTTACCGCTTTTGCTCAGCCCCTCTTATAGCGTTGCTAGTTGCAGGTGAAGTTGAAGTTTGTTCCATGTCGGAACATGGATATGTTGGGATATCACAATATCTCTTATTTATTTAATGCATCTATATATTTGGTAAAGGGTGGAAGGCTCGGCCTTATGCCAGGTGTTTTGTTCCACTCTTGCCGCCCTAGTTACTGTATACCGGGATTATGTTCCTTGAGTTTGCGTTCCTTACGCGGTCGGGTGATTTATAGGACCCCCTTGACAGTTCGCCTTGAATAAAACTCCTCCATCAAGGCCCAACTTTGGTTTTACCATTTGCCACCTAAGCCTTTTCCCCCGGGTTTCCGCGAGCCCGAGGGTCATCTTTATTTAAACCCCCGGGCCAGTGTTCCTCTGAGTGCTGGTCCAAACTAGAGCCACTTGCAGCGCCACCTTGGGGAAACTCGAGGATTGGTTTTAGCTATACGTAGTGTTCATCCGGTGTGCCCTGAGAACGAGATATGTGCAGCTCCTATCGGGATTTGTCGGCACATTCGGGCGGCTTTGCTGGTCTTGTTTACCATTGTCGAGATGTCTTGTAAACCGGGATTCCGAGACTGATCGGGTTTTTCCGGGAGAAGGTTTATCCTTCGTTGGCCGTGAGAGCTTGTGATGGGCTAAGTTGGGACACCCCTGCAGGGTATTATCTTTCGAAAGCCGTGCCCGCGGTTATGAGGCAGATGGGAATTTGTTAATGTCCGGTTGTAGATAACTTGTCACTTGACCCAATTAAAATACATCAACTGCGTGTGTAGCCGTGATGGTCTCTTCTCGGCGGAGTCCGGGAAGTGAACACGGTCTGTGTTATGTATGACGTAAGTAGGTGTTCAGGATCACTTCTTGGTCATTGCTAGATGACGACCGTTCCGTTGCTTCTCTTCTCGCTCTCATTTCGCAAGTTAGCCACCATATATGCTTTTGCCGCTGCAGCTCCACCTCACTACTCCTCTTTCCTACAAGCTTAAATAGTCTTGATCTCGCGGGTGTGAGATTGCTGAGTCCCCGTGACTCACAGATTCTACCAAAACGGTTGCAGGTGCCGACGATGCCAGTGCAGATGATGGCGTCGATCTCAAGTGGGAGTTCGACGAGGAACGTGGTCGTTACTATGTGTCTTTTCCTGATGATCAGTAGTGGAGCCCAGTTGGGACGATCGGGGATCTAGCATTTGGGGTTGTCTTATTTTCATCTGGATTTTGACCGTAGTCGGTCTATATGATTGTATTTTGGATGATGTATGAATAATATTTATGTATTGTGTGAAGTGGCGATTGTAAGCCAACTCTTTATCCCATTCTTTCTCATTACATGGGATTGTGTGAAGATGACCCTTCTTGCGACAAAACCACCATGCGGTTATGCCTCTACGTCGTGCCTCGACACGTGGGAGATATAGCCGCATCGTGGGCGTTACAAAGAAGTAGTATTTTTCCTTCGATCTTCACTCCATGTTTTGTAGTAGCAGCAACAGCGTATATTGATATGATTCGGGTATTGATGCACGTGTATACGGCCATATGTACGAGCGCCCGGATGTTAACACGTGCGCGTTTGTGCTATTGGTGACCCGACGATTGGCGCATCAACGAAGATCGATTTTCTCTTGGTCTCGATATATCGCGGATCAAAGCGGCGGGTGCGCAAACACAACCCTAATTTCCTTTGATCTCAAACTTGTATACACCGGCTCCAAAGTTAATCATGTTCCCGATCACGAAACAACAAATTTGCCGGCTCTTCTCCATCTGACGAATTGCGAGCTTCTCAATCCCTAGGAGAGATCCCTCCAAGAACTCAACACCACCGTGCGCGGGCCCCACGGTGGGCGCCAACTGTCATGGAATTGTCATGGCAGATGTCCTTTGTGTCAGGACTTAGTCGCGAGGCCGACGCATCTATGTGGTAGCTTGAGAGGGGTTGAGCGAAATCGAGAGACGCAACACAAGACAAGGATTTAGACAGCTTCGGGCCCCGGGAAACATCATCTGGTAACAACCCTACATGCTATTTGAGGCTAGGTCTCATTATGATCACGAGGGAGTCGCCGGTAAACCGGCTCTTGTGTCTAACCCTAGAGATTCTTTCTTCTGCTTGTCTCTTGTCCCTCTTTGGGGAGCCCTGCCCCTCCTTATATAAGTTGAAGGGGCGGGTTACATGTGGAGTCATACTAGGATTAGGACTAGTCTATCTCTAATACAAACCAGATACAAGTCCTGGTCTTAACTCCTTCTAAGGTAAATATTCCTCACACCTTTCCTCTTAAACCGGCCCACCATAAACCGGCCTTCTGGGCCTTGGGCCTTGTCATCCGTCCGCCGCCCGCCGGGTTACCAGTGTGTTATAATGTTTAAGCAGGTTGCTTGTAAACCACCAGGTCAGGGCGGGTCATCAGTAAATCGCCAAGTGTCAGCGGGGTCTTCAAATAAACCGCCAAGTCCGGCCGGGTTATACTTCCGGCCGGTTTACGCCGCGGGGTATATCCCCGACACACACCATTGTCAACCTATGTACTCAATAAACGAGAGAATTGCACAAGGTGCGGCCGACAGCTGGGACCAAGCAGCTCGAGCAGTATTTGTGTTTTTGAGGCGTGAGCACTGTAGAGTTTTTCTTGGCGATATTTTCGTTGTTGTTCAGAGGAGAGCAGGGTATTAACTGGGCAGGTTGTGGCCCGTCTAGCCCAGGATAGATATCCAGCCCAGATATGAATTTTTTTCAAGATGAAAATGGCTAGCCCAGCTATACGTTTTTTGAGGAATACACAGGCAAGGTCAACTTGTTATTCTCCGCCCCGCTGGGCTGCAAATCTTTCCTAGGAGGGATGCATTAGGCTTAACAGGAAAATGAGCTTTAAAAATAATAAATGGGATGTAATTACAAAAACTGGGCAGTAACAATAAAAAAATGCACCAAGCACGGAATTAGTTTATAAAATATTATTTATGGATTTTTAAAATCTTAATTTTTAATTGTTGCGCGCGCAATGTTTCGTTAGATTTTTACATAATACAAATTTATATTTAATCTGACTAGAAATTTTGGAATAAAAATATTTCGGATCCCATCAAAATGTGGGAAGTTTTATTGAATTCTGTCTTGAACGGTTGGTTGAAATTATTAATCGTTGTCCTAGCTAGAAAATGGGCTGTACTTTTAACAAACTGTAAATGGTTTGTAGTAAATTCCATTAGAATTCAAAAATGGGTTGTACATTATTACAAATCGCAAATGGGCTATAAGTTCTCTCCCACACACTTGTGGGCCTACTAAGTTGACGCGTCCCCTAAAAAAAGAAGTTGACGCGTATGCAAGGCTTTGTCAACTTATTATAGTCAACACACGGTTCTAGCAGCAGTGGCCGTTGGATGTCCATCCAACAGATGCCATGCTTCTTCTTCAATCTCGGATATTCTAGCTTCACCCTGTCGGTGTTCTGGGAACGGGGGTCCCCAGACTTGCCTGCCTGCGTCCCACAGCGTGGCTATGCTAGCAGGACGTACGGCCCATCTTCATGGACAAGGTGTTCAAGACCCTCGCGGGGGGCCAAGCCTCGCGGGGCGGACGGCGCAAGACCTCCTCAGGAGCGGCCACGCTCGGTAGGCTCGCGAGGAGCGGAGATATCAAGGCGGGGCAAACCTCGCGAGGCTCTCGTGACGTGAGCAATGACGATCGACACCAGGCGGGCGCCAGCGCGTGCAGCGTTCTTGTTTCCTCTTTGGTGCTAAGGAGGCAGGCGTAGGCACGGAGTATCGATGCATCAAGCAAAGGTTTCCATATCGGTGCAACGAGACCGAAGACCAGCAGGACGGCAAGATGGAGGTCACCATGGAGCCCAAGACGGCGTCACCACCAGAGCCTTTTGCAGGCGAAGACCACTTTTGTTAGGATAACTTGTACTAGTTGTCCCCTTTCAAATTGCCTGTCGTTGTTGGCTCCCTTCCCGCTCAATATTAGGGGAGAGGACCAGGGCCTATATAAGTAGAACTAGCCACCACCGTAGGGGATAACTCATTCAGAGGCATCTCACCCACACAAGTTCGTCGAGCACAAGAACACCTCAACCTTAGGAGGTTGTTCTTCCCCTTGTACTGTTCATCATCAGCCCAAGAGGCAATCCACCACCACACACTCGGGTAGGGTATTACACCACGACGGTGGCCCGAACCAGTATAAATCTCGTGTCTTTCTGTGTTGCGAGTTCGTCGAGTTCGTCCGCGAGATCTTAGCGAGCTAGGGCGTAGATCGATAGGAGAGAAAGAACTTCGCGCGCACCCCAGAGTTTGAACCTTAAGGGTTTTGTCGGAACCCCATATCCGACATTTGGCGCGCCAGGTAGGGGTGCGCCGTAGCTTCCCTTCCGTCAATCGGCGCTCCGTCGCTCTGTCGTCTCCATGGCGGACGCTCGCCGCGCTCGAGCTGAGCGCCGGGCTGCCCTCACCGCCCGCGTTGCTCAGAAGGCTCCCGCCGGCAGGCCACCTCGTCGTTCTCCGTCTCCTGCCACCAACGCCGCCGCCAGCCCGGCGGGGAATGAGCAGCAAGCGTCCTCGCTGCACCCATCGATGTGGCAGGACGGCCACACCGCCACTCCATCGCTGACCCCGGCCGGTTCCTCGTCCCATGCCCGTCGCGCTCCCATGGACGCGCGGGCCACGCTCCTCATGGCAAACGAGCTCCTGCGCTACCGCCCGGTCGACGACCTCTACGAGGACTGGCTCGACCGCGTCGCCGAGCTCGTCCGCGCCGCAGGGGGCTCCCCGGCGCCGTCCCTCTCTCTGCCTCACCCTCCGCCAGCCACGGGCGACGTGGCTCATGGAGCGCCTCCGCCACCTGTGCCCCAAGACGGTGCCTTGGTGCCCAGGCGCGCGGCCCCACGGCACGACCCACCGCGCCCGGTGCCCGTGCGCGAAGATAGAAGCTGCCAAGAAATTCCTCCGCCGCGAGAAGCTGCACCTGCGCTCCCCACGCCGCCTCGCCAGGACCGCGTGATACCTGTGGTGGCGGCGCGTGGACCTCATCAAGACCAAGCTCCACCTCCGAGACGGGCCCCGGCGACCACGGCCGGCTGCTGTGCCTTCACCCCCGAGCTGCGTAGCGTCGCCTGGCCGGGCAAGTTGCCAGATATGCCCCTCGCTACGACGGCACCCCCGACCCCGCGGAGTTCCTACAGCTCTACGAGCTGAGCATCGAAGCTGCCAATGGCGGCGAGAAAGTCATGGCGAACTGGTTTCCCATGGCTCTCAAGGACGGTGCCCGCTCCTGGCTCCTGAACCTGCCACCGGGCTCGATCTCCTCCTGGGACGAGATGTGCGACCGCTTCGTCGCCAACTTCCAGGGCACCCGCGACCGCCCGCCAGCCGCGAGCAACCTGCACCGCATCAAGCAACAACCAGGAGAGACCCTCCAGAAGTACATCCAGCGCTTCAACAACACTCGTCTCAAGATCCCCAAGGTCACGGACGAGGCCATCATCTTCGTGTTCTCCGACGGCGTCCGCGACGTCAAAATGAAGGAGGAGCTAACTATCCACGAGGAGTTGTGCACGTCTCAGGAGCTGTTCAACCTGGCGACCAAGTGCGCAAGAGCTGAGGCGGGCCGCCTCTCCCTCCTCGAGCTGCCAGCTGCAGGCGTAGAGGAGAAGAAGGCCAAGGCCAAGGACGTGAAGCGCAAGGAAGCAGCTGTGCTCGCAGCGGAGCCCGACACCAAGCGAGGCAGAGATCAGCCTGAGTCATCCAAGAACAGCCGGCCGTTCTGCGCCTTCCACAACCTGAACACCCACAACACCAGTGACTGTCAAGAGCTCAGAGCCATTCGCGAAGGACGCTTCGGTCGACGCCCCGAACGCAACGACTGGGGCTACGGCCGAGGAGGAGGACGTGGTGGCGGACGCTGGGACGACCGTGGCCCGCGCCAGGAGTGGCGCGACCGTCCTCGTGAAGACCGCTGGCAGGATCATCCTCGCGAGGGCGCCTGGAGAGACCAGCCTCGCGAGGATCGCCCTCAGGGCAACGCCGGTCTTCCCCCGCTGCCGCCACCGCCAAGAAGGAGCGACGACCACCATCAAGACGAGGGGGCTGGGGGCTTCCAAGAGCCGCGTGCTATTGCTTGCATCTTGGGCGGAGCCCAGGCCCCAGCCTCGCAGCGTATCTTCAAGCAGTTTGCTCGTGAAGTGAATGCAGTCCTCCCAAAGCTTGAGACCACACGCCCACTCAGATGGTCCCAGTGCCCCATCACGTTCAGCTCGGCAGATCAGCTCAAGTGCGCGGCTACCGCTGGCGCCCTCCCAATGTTGTGCTCCCCAGTCATCAGCAATGTGCAAGTTACCAAGACCCTCATCGACGGCGGCGCATGGCTCAACGTCCTGTCCGTCGATACGTTTGACAACCTCCAAGTCCCATATGACCAGCTTCAGCCTACCAAGCCTTTCTCAGGAGTGACTGATGGTTCCACCACGCCGATAGGGCAGGTCCGCCTCCCTGTCACCTTCGGAGAACGCAAGAATTACCACACCGAGCTTATCGACTTTGACGTCGCGCACATCCGTCTGTCGTACAACGCCATCCTCGGGTATCCAGCCCTGGCCAAGTTCATGGCCGTCACCCACCACGGCTACAACGTCCTCAAGATGCCGGGAAGCGGCGGAATCATCATGGTCCCATGTGAAGAGAGAGATGCGGTGTGCTCCCTCGAGTGCGCCTTCCAAGCTTCAGCAATCGACGACCCCGAAAGCAAAAGTGAGGGCCCTCCAGAGGCCATCCCTAAGAAGAAGCAGATGCGCCGTGTCGGACCTCAGGAGGGCGGCGTCGCGACTGGAACCTCGTCAGGATCAGCGCCCGCTCCAGGGGCGCCTCCCTCCATCGCATAGGAAGGCGCGCCCAGCGCCCTCCTCGGGCAGGGCTCGGGGGCTTTCTTCTGGAAGGCCTCAAACCTTGCCCACATCACGAGGGAGGCGCTTCGGCACCACTTGGAGGCGTGCTTCGCGGCACGTTTTCCTCAGGAGGGCACACGGCAAGGATCACCCACCGTTCAGGAGTTCACCACCAAGACCACCCAGGAATTGCAAGACGCAAGGGCCATGCGCGGCGACAGCCGCTCACGAGGCGCAGCTTCCCATCCAGGCGAGGATGCCGCGCTGAGCGTCTGCATCGACGTTCCAGGGCTCAACAGGGTCGCTTCTCAGGAGCTCTTCTGGCCTTCGCACGTGGGACGCTGTGAGGGTCCACCGCACAGCTACGTTCGCATGCCCTTCGGCCTGCCGAGCGTGTCGTCAGCCTATCAGCGCAACATGCGGCGTATCCTGATGGCTCAGGAGTCCAGGCACCATGCCGTCTTGGCGGAGATGGACACGGTCCTCCAGGAACCGCCCGAGCCCCCAGAGCCTCCCGAGGCTCAGGGCCCCGGTGGCTCATGAGGAGCTACCCCTTCGTTGCACCCCTTCAGCTACCTCAACTCTCCTTCGTCGACGGAACCAGGTGACATTTTCCAAGTTCATTTAGTTGGGAGCGCCCCTCGGGCTGCATTATTCCCAGGCCACGTGGGTCCGTCCCTGTGGCGTGTATCCTTTTCTTATGTCTTTAGCTTACCTGGCTGGCGGCGCCCCTCGGGCTGCATTATCCCCAAGCCGCTCGGGCCTGACCCAGTGGCACGTATCTCCCATGCATTCACTTAAACATGCTGCTCTCATGTTTCATCTATCTATGATTACCGCCTACTCGATTGCCGCTTACCATGGGTCCGCCCCTCCTTCATGCAATTCGCTTGCGCGTTAAAAGGGGGGCTCCTGAGCATCGCGACTCAGGAGCTCTTACTGGCTCTCTAGCCCTCACCCCCTGGCCTTGACCACGGCATCGTGACCTGGCATACCAGAGGCGGCTGAGCTCGCTCGAGGGCCGGGACCTGAGGACGTAGAGCTTGTACCTAACCGTCTCGCAGGAACACACAACCATCAAAGACCCAAGACCAGGCGCAACCCGCCTTGAGGTAGGGCCTCGTGAGTCCCGCGCTGGCTCACGAGTGCCCATATACACCTCGCAGCCCTGTCGTGCAAGCCACGTGTCAGGGCGGGGCTGTACACGCCCCGGGGGCTCTCCTCAGAGGGAGCCCCCCTCCCACGCACAAGTGGAAGCACCATGCTCCGCGCTGGCCGTCGACACTGCCGAGGAGCAGCTATGCCCGTGCACAAGCGGAAGCACTATGCTCGGCGCTGGTGATAAACAACTGAGGGCGGCCTCATGGCCGTACCAACCTCAGGGAGCCCCAGAGCTCAGCGTCCGGCCTCACCGCAATGCCTCCCCTCGGGAGAGCCGCGCGAGGGGGCTGGGCACGGGGGCTGCGCTCAGGCCACGCCCAAGCGCACGCCACCTCACCAGGTCTCCCGGACCTGGTCGTCACACGCCCCTCCCGAGGCCTCGGCGAGGGCAGGTATGGAGATTTTTTGCGCGTCAAGGGGGACTCCTGAGCATCGCGACTCAGGAGCCTAACTGGTCACGTAGCCCCTCACTCCTTGGTCCATCCTGGTCTTCGGTCAGTTCAATGGCGGTTGAGGTATGCGCAGGGCCGGGCTCTGCCGACGTAGAACATTTACCTATCCTCCCGTTTCCTCCCTATTAGCTGTTTGCGCGTCAAGGGGGACTCCTGAGCATCGCGACTTAGGAGCCTAACTGGTCATGTAGCCCCTCACTCCTTGGTCCGACCTGGTCTCTGGTCGGCTCAACGGCGGTTGAGGTATGCGCGGGGCCGGGCTCTGCCGACATAGAACACAAAGCAAATAGGAAGAAAATCGCAAAATCTCGAAGCAAATATTACAAAACCCTCACAATATCAAATGAAAGTTTAACGCCTCCACGAGGCCTGATGCATATTACAGGAACGAAACTGGAGAGTAGCCGCAGGTCACCCTTGGACACCGCCATCACCTGCAGAAGGTGCTCCTCCTCGGGTAACGTCGCCTTCACCTGCGCCACCAGCCGCAGGATCGGCGGCATCGCCGGACAAGGGTGCGGAGGCGAAGCCGCGGAACTTCTTCAGCAGGGCCTCCACCTGACCTTGCACGGCCGCGGCAGCGGCTGCGCAGTAATCATCAGCCACGGGCTCCAGCAGCTCGTCAAGACAAGTGTTGGGGTCGCGAAGGTGCAGATGGCTGAAGACGCGGGTCAATGCAGCTGAAGGCAGGACGCGAGCCTCTGCCTCTGCCATGGGACCGATACCATCCGCGACTTCCTCGAGCGCCTTCACCAAGAGGGGAAGCAGCAGGGCGGGGCCGTCCTCATCGATGGTCAGCGGCCTCTCCAGGCCGTGCTCGTAGAGCGTCTTGAGTGCCACGCGAGACCTCTCCTCGAGATCGGCAAAGGCCACGTGGCCTTCGGCCAGCACCCGCGCCTTGGCATCAAGATCGGCCTCCCTCGCCTTCACCTTCCGCTCCAGCTCTTCCAGCCGGCTGCGCTCGGCGGCCTGCATCTTCCCCAACTCCTCCAGCTCAGCGTCATGGTTCTTGACGGTGTCCTCCCGGGCCTTCATCTCCTCCTCCTTCACCAGGCGGCCACGTGCTTCTTCGGCGTGCTTGTCGCGCAGGCTCTTCAGCTCGTCCTCCAGCTCTTGGCAGCGGTCGCGGGCGGCCTTGGCGTCTTTCAGTGCCGCCTCGTGATCGGCTGCAGCATTGGCGGCGCTCTGCTTCTCCTTCTCGAAAGACGCCGCGGCCTGGCTCAGCGTCGCGCGAACCGCCGAGTCGGAGTGAAGCCATCCGGAGGCCAACTCCAGGCGCCCGACCACCAGGCACGGGTCCGCGCTCAGGAGATCTGCCTGCAGCTGGGTCATCTCCAAAAGAGCACATTCCAGGACGGCAGCAGAGGCAGAAGAACCTGGGAGTGGAGGTGCAGCAGTGGGAGGAGACGACGCCGTCACCAGGGCCTGGGAGACTGCGGGTTCCGGAGCAGTCGGGACCTCTTCAGCCGAGCCAGACACCGGCACCTCAGGAGCCAGAGGGGCCATGGGGCCTGACTCCTCCCGGCGATGCTCTCCTTGGCCTCGCAAAGACGACCGGGCTGGGGAGGTGCGAGCTCTGACGTCTCCTTTCTCAGCAGAAGGGGGTGCAGCCGCCGTACCCTCCCTCCTCTTCGCCATAGATAGCGGCCTGGACAACCAAAGACGAAGGTCAGGAAGCAGCGACATGAGCAAAAACAAGACGGAGATCAAGCACTTAATGGTCCACCGCGGTGTACTCCACCCTCCGCTTGAGAAACTTGAGGCCTAAAAGCGTCGGGGCCTGAGAAGTGGACGCGTGGGCCCCGGCGGCAGAAGGCGGCGCGGCAGAAGGGCCGGAGCCGGCCCCGGGAGGCGTCAAGACGGAGGCAGCATCTCGAGGAACCAACGACGACCTACCCCTTGTCGGGGTGAGGGGCTGCTCCCTCTCCTCCTGGTGAGCGTCGGTCTCGGCATCGTCTGGCAGGGAGCGGAGGATCTCGGCCTTGCTCAGAGGAGGAGTCTCCCCCACCTCTTCAAGAATCTTCTCCAAGTCCACCTCCTCTTCCTCCTCCCCGCGGGACTCGTCAGAGGACACCTCCACCGGCTTCGGTGCTACAGAGGCTCCTGTGAGCGCCGGCGGCACCAGCCTGCGCGCGTCAAAGGTCAGCCTGGAGGCGACAAATTCCTCCTAGTCCTTGCGGTGGAACAAAGGAACGAAGGCGCTCGGCGGGTACTCCTGGTTGTCCTGAACCAGGAGGCGCAGGACAGCATCCAGTTCGTCGTCAGGCAGGGCCACCGGCCTCAGGCGGGTCTTGTCTCCTTCATCTCCGAGCTTCCACAGGGGCGCGCGCGCCTGAAGTGGAGCAACTCGCAGCATCAAGAATTCCCTCAGGAGCATGACCCCCGTCACCTTGGGCGCCTTCGCGTTGCCCGGCTTCAAGTCGGTCGTCATCTGCCCCAACACGGACGACGCCCGCTCACCAGCGAGCTCCGCGCGGGGCCACCCCTTGTTGAACTGGGGCCCCTCCGTTGGCAATGCGAAACGTGGATGGGCGCGCTTAGCGTCCATCATGACCCATTTGGCTCGGATGTTGTCGGCCCTCTTCCCGGTGCTCGAGATTGAGTTGGCCTTGCCAGATGCGATGAAATTGGCGCACCCGGAGATGTGTCCATCGCTGACGCGAAGGAAGAAGAAGTGGCGTAGAAGCGCCACGGATGGCATCACACCCAGGTACGCCTTGCAGTAGTAGGCGAAGATGGACAGGAGGAGGACAGAGTTGGGATGGAGGTGCAACGCCTGCAGCCTGTAGTGATCGAGGACCTCATAAAATAAATCGGAGAAGGGGGAACCAACCCGACGGTGATGCTGCTCGAGAAGAAGGGGAAGAAGGTGCTTCCCTCAGGCTCCGGCACGTCGGAGGCGGCCGGAGCTCCGTCTTCCCCCATTCATTGCTCTCCCCCGCCGTCAGCAAGCGTGCAGAGGTGAGGCTCTTCTCTGTGACATTGGGCGCTTCAAGAGCTGGTTCGTACCAAGCCGGCACCGAGGAGGACTTGGCCTTGCGCGGCGCTATGGGTCGTAGATGCGGAACAAGATTGGAGCACATCTGGAGGTCTCGGTGGCGAGGAACGAGAAAGGGGATCTGGAGCGAGGCGAGGAAGAAGCAATGAAGGCAAGTACTATCTGCGCCAGCCTTTAGTCAAAGTCGAGCAGATGTCGAGGCAGCGTGGGGAAGCAGAGACGCCCACGTCCAATCAACCGCCACGCATCGACCGAGGCTGCAGGCTTTTGGGGCCCGCGGCACTCCGTACTTGACCTTTGGCTTCGCCTCGAAGCCAAGCCCGAGCGCGCCTTGGGCCCGGGGGCTACTGTCGGCGTTCTGGGAACGGGGGTCCCCAGACTTGCCTGCCTGCGGCCCATGGCGTGGCTATGCTAGCAGGCCGTACGGCCCATCTTCATCGACAAGGCGTTCAAGACCCTCGCGAGGGGCCAAGCCTCGCGGGGCGGACGCTGCAAGACCTCCTCAGGAGCGGCCACGCTCGGTAGGCTTGCGAGGAGCGGAGATATCAAGGTGGGGCAAACCTCGCGAGGCTCTCGTGACGAGAGCAATGACGATCGACACCAGGCAGCGCCAGCGCACGCAGCGTCCTTGTTTCCTCTTTGGTGCTAAGGAGGCACGCGCAGGCGCGGAGTACCGAGGCATCAAGCAAAGGTTTCTATATCAGTGCAACGAGACCGAAGACCAGCAGGACGGCAAGACGGGGGTCACCATGGAGCCCAAGCCGGCGTCACCACCAGAGCCTTTTCTAGGCGAAGACCACTTTTGTCAGGATAGCTTGTACTAGCTGTCCCCTTTCAAATTGCCCGCCGTTGTTGGCTCCCTTCCCGCTCAATATTTGGGGACAGGACCAGGGCCTATATAACTAGAACTAGCCACCACCGTAGGGGATAACTCATTCAGAGGCATCTCACCCACACAAGTTCGTCGATCAGAACACCTCAACCTTAGGAGGCTGTTCTTCCCCTTGTACTGTTCATCATCAGCCCAAGAGGCAATCCACCACCACACACTGGAGTAGGGTATTACACCACAACGGTGGCCCGAACCAGTATAAATCTCATGTCTTTCTATGTTGCGACTTCGTCGAGTTCGTCCGCGAGATCTTAGCGAGCTAGGGCGTAGATCGGTAGGAGGGAAATAACTTCGCGCGCACCCCAGAGTTCGAACCTTAAGGGTTTTGCCGGAACCCCAGATCCGACACACTCGCCCAAAAAATGATTGCTCCCCCTGACATCTGGGGCGCACCATTTCATAAGCTGAACTGTGGGCCTACTAAGTTGACGCGTACCAAGGGCTTTGTCAACTTAGTCAATATGAACGATTCTAGCCTCCCGTACGATGTCCATCCAACGGCCGTAGTGCTTCTTCAACCTCTGGTCTTCTTGCTCCAGCCGTCCAAAGCAGCGCCGGTCCTGCCGCGTGCTCCTGCCTCCCGTGGCCGGCTGTGATGCCGCGGAGGCCTCACCGCCCCCTACTACTCCCACCGCTGGCCAGGCCATCCCTCTACTCACCCACACCCCCTGTTATTCCGCGGCGACGGCAGCCTCACACCGCAGCCGAACCAGTGAACCCTCATACTCCTCTCCGCGCGGTCTTCCACTACCGTGTCTCCCCGGGCTCCGCGCCGTCCCCTTCCTAGGACTCGCCGTCGTCCACCGCCCCGGTGCTCTCGGCGCGGCGTGGTCAACTTGGTCAAGGAACAGCTTCCATCGGACGTGGACTGTACGTGGAGAGGCTGACAGCTGGGTCCATGACGGCAGCAAGGAAGTGCCTCCTTATTATGCGGAAAATAATGATTCCTCCACCTGACAGCAGGGACCCACCGGATGGGCCACCGTATTTTGCGAAAAAACGTTTGCCCCCTGACTGCTGGGACCCACCGGACGGGCCACCGTATTGCGCGAAAAAAACGTTCCCCCCGCTGTCAGCTCGGACCCACCGGAAATGCCTCCTTATTACGCACAAAAAAATGAATACTCCCCCTGCTGGTTGGGACCCACCTTGGTGGGAGGCTGACTTGTGGGCCTACTAAGTTGACGGGGACGGAGTGCTTTGTCAACTTAGTCAATATGAACGATTCTAGCTCCAGTGACCGTGCGATGTCCATCCAACGGCCGTAGTGCTTCTTCAACCTCTGGTCTTGTTGCTCCAGCCGCCCAAAGCAGCGCCGGTCGTGCCGCATGCTCCTGCCTCCCGTGGCCGGCTGTGCTGCCGCGGAAGCCTCACCGCCCCCTACTATTCCCACCGCTGGCCAGGCCCTGCGGCGATGGCAGCCTCACACCGCAGCCGAACCAGTGAACCCTCATACTCCTCTCCGCGCGGGCTTCCACTGCCGAGTCTTCCCCGGCTCCGCGTTGTCCCCTTCCTAGGCCTCGCCGTCGTCCACCGCCCTAGTGCTCTCGGCGCGGCGTGGTCAACGTGGTCAAGGAACAGCTTCCATCGGACATGGTCTGTACGTGGAGAGGCTGACAGCTGGGTCCACGGCCGCAGCAAGGAAGTGCCTCCTTATTACGCGCAAAATAATTATTCCTCCACCTGACAGTGGGGACCCACCGGACGGGCCACCGTATTTCATGAAAAAAACGTTTCCCCTGACTGCAGGGACCCACCAGCTACATCTTTGCACGCAAGGAAGTGCGTCCGGGCAAAAAAAAACGATTCGCCCCCCTAACTGCTGCGACCCACCAGCTACATCTTCGCAGGCAAGGAAATGCCTGACAGTCGGGACCCACCTGGTCGAAGCGTATGTAGCGTTGTCATTCTGGTCGCGAATGTGTACGTACATACTGGTCGATGTAGAGGCGCACACGTGTCGTAGTAGAGGTGCACACATAGCATGTACACGTACGTACAGCGGCCAGTGTGCAAGAAAGAAAATACGGCCACGTACGTACATACGGGCAGGGTCTCGAACGTCTATTCGCGCATACGTATGGCCAGGGCTCGTGTACATGGCTAGGTCGGAACGGAGAAACAGCGTCGTCATCGTGTTCATGGGGACCCAACCGGCTCGGTCGGAACGAAATGCGTTGTCGTATTCATTGGGAGGGCTTGGACGGAACAGCCGATGGAAACGAGGCCTGCGTACCGCAGAACGGAGGAAACGGCCTTGTGTTCGATCGGCCATGTTCGAAACGGGATCCTGTTCATCGGGAGGGGTCCGGCGTACCGCAAAACGGAGGAAACGGACCTCCTACGGTCGAAACGGGGGTCCTGTTGATCGGGAGGGGTGTGGCGTACCGCAAAACGGAGGAAACGGACTTGTGTTAGAGTGCTACGGTCGAAACGGGGTCCTGTTCATCGGGAGGGGTGTGGCGTACCGCAAAACGGGACTCCACGGGATACTGTTCATCTCGACCGTCGACCCCCTCCAGCCTCCATGGGCTACTGTTCATCCACCATCGACCTCCTCCAGCCTCCACCTGCGACTGTTCATCCACGGGCTCCTATTCGTCCAGCCTCCATCGCGCGCTACTCCACCGGCTACTGTTCAACCAGCCCTCTCCACGGGCTCCTGTTCAACCACCCCTCCACGGGCTACTGTTCATCCAGCCCTCCACTGTCTACTGTTCATCCTGCCCTCCACGGGGTGGTCCTGTTCATCCTGCCCTCCACGGGGTCCTGTTCATCCAGCCCCAACCGACTCGATCGATCGGGTCCTGTTCATCCAAAGGCAACACCACGGGGTCCTGTTCATCCACCCCCACCGGGAACTGTTCATCCAAACCTCCCCAGCAACGCTCACTGTTCATCCAGAGGCAGCATCGATCGGCTTCAGTTAGCAGCAGTAGCGAAGGAATCGCTCGATCGGGTTCAGTTAACAGCCATCGATCGATCGCTCGGGTTCAGTAACGCGTAGCCTGCAGTGCAATTGCTCGGGTTCAGTTAGAGTCCAACGCCTCGCTCGGGTTCAGTTAGAGCCCAATGCCTCGCACCCACGCGCATGCGTGTACGAGAGAAACGTGCATCGCTCGGCCTCGACCACCCACCGTAACCGGGAACACCCTGATATTTTCCTCGCCCTCGCTTCTACCACGGTTTTTTCCGTCATGGACGGCCCAAAGAATGTCATGTGGCTGCGTCTCCGGCCCGCCCAGGACAAAAAGCCCATTTTATATCATGATTTTTTGTCATAGAAGTAGGAGCTCACCACATCTATGATGATACCGGGTTTTGTCACAATTATCGTCATAGAAGTGTCATAAGTATGACACACAAAAAATTGTTCGGCCCAAAATGTCACGGATGTGTCTTTTTTTGTAGTGAATTATGCTTTAGTAAGAATATTGGTGTTAAGGTTTGCGATTCCCTATGCATGCACGAAAGTCAATAGTCATGCAATGAAATTATATCCTACTTGTGGTACATTATTAGGTGTTAATTATGCTTAATGCTTGCTTATGAGATTATTCGTTTCTTGGTTGGTCGCTTCTCAATCTTTTGCTAGCCTTCATTTTGCACCAAGTATGATCTCTACTTGTGCATCCAAAATCCTTTAAACCAGTTTTGCCACATGAGTCCACTATATCTACCTATATGCGGTATTCTTTTGCCGTTCTAAGCCAATTTACATGTGCCATCTCTAATTTTCAAAATAAACTTCTCTTTTGTGTGTTTGTTTCACTCGCGGAGCGGTGAAGGGTGGCTAATATTTTCCATGCTGGATGTGTTATTCTCACGATGAGTGTTTATTCACTTGTCATTGCACGAGAGTAAGGCAAAGGTTTTAGGGATGCCCAGTCCCGAAATGCAAAAATGAATTTATTTTATGTTGTCAAATAATAAATTCCTTGGAAAGTGTTGGTATGGAAGGCACCCGTGGATACGTTTAGCCATGGAAAGTGAAAGTATGGTGGAAAAAGGAATAAACTTTATTTTCTGTTTGGGAACCGCCTATGATATATCTAGCATGGTAAGTGTTGGGAACTCTAAGTCGTTTTTGTTGGTGGGATGGATACACCTCCCAAAATGTTTTTGTCTCAAATTTTTCGCTTTGAGCTCTAGCACCTCTACAAATCCCTACTTCCCTCTACGAAGGGCCTTTCTTTTACTTTATGCAATTTTTATTTTGAATTTGAGTCTCCATCATCTCTTATAAAAGCACTAACTAAGAGGCAATATGATCATACTTGAGTATTGGGTGTAGCTAATATGCGAGTGTGTTTCATGAATGGATCAATGTTTGAGCATGATGGGCTAGGGATAACTTATTTTAGCGTTGATATTTTGAAAGACATGGTTGCTTGTTGATATGCTTGAGTATCTAAATTATTATGTCAAAACTAGACTATTGCTTTGAATCACATAAAAGTCCAAATGTTCATGCTATAAAGAAAAGAATATGATACGACATGATAGATAGCACTCCACATCAAAAATTCTGTTTTTATCACTTACCTACTGGAAGACGAGTAGGAGTTAAGCTTGGGGATGTTGATACGTCTCCAACGTATCTATAATTTTTTATTGTTCCATGCTACTTTATTATCAATCTTGGATGTTATATAATCATTTCATAGTCATTTTATATCATTTTTTGGTACAAACCTATTGACATAGTGCCAAGTGCCAGTTGCTATTTCCTGCATGTTTTTTACATCACAGGAAATCAATATCAGACGGAGTCCAAATTCAATGAAACTTTACGGAGATTTTTTATGGACTAGAAGGAACATATTTGGCCCTGGTTGTACCTGGGGGGAGTCCCGAGGAGGGGACAACCCACCAGGGCGCGCCAGGAGGCCCAGGCGCGCCCTCGTGGGTTGTGCCCACCTCGGGTGCCCCCGGACCGCCTCTTTGCTCTATAAATACCCCAATATTCCGGAAACCCTAGGGGAGTCGATGAAATATTGATCCAGCCGCTGCAGTGTCCAGAACCACCAGATCCAATCTAGACACCATCTCGGATGGGGTTCACCACCTCCATTGGTGCCTCTCCGATGATGCGTGAGTAGTTCTTTGTAGACCTTCGGGTCCGTAGTTAGTAGCTAGATGGCTTCCTCTCTCTCTCTCTCGCTGAATTCTCAATACAATGGTCTCTTGGAGATCCATATGATGTAACTCTTTTTGCGGTGTGTTTGTTAGGATCTCATGAACTTTGAGTTTATGATCAGTTATATCTTTTTATATCCACGAAATTAATTTGAGTTTCTTTGATCTCTTATAGCCTCGTATTTCTTCTCTGATATTAGGGTTTTGTTTGGCCAACTTGATCTATTTATCTTGCAATGGGAAGAGGTGCTTTGTAGTGGGTACGATCTTACGGTGCTTGATCCCAGTGACAGAAAGGGAAACGACACGTATGTATCATTGCTACTAAGGACAAAACAATGGGGTCTATCTCTACATAGATAGATCTTGTCTACATCATGTCATCGTTCTTATTGCATTACTCTATTTTTCCATGAACTTAATACACTGGATGCATGCTGGATAGTGGTCGATGTGTGCAGTAATAGTAGTAGATGCAAGCAGGAGTCGGTCTACTAATCTTGGACGTGATGTGCTACCTCTTGAGCACTGCGTTGGTTTTCCCTTGAAGAGGAAAGGGTGATGCAGCAAAGTAGCGTAAGTATTTCCCTCAGTTTTTGAGAACCAAGGTATCAATCCAGTAGGAGGCTACGCGCGAGTCCCTCGCACCTACACAAACAAATAAATCCTCGCAACCAACGCGATAAGGGGTTGTCAATCCTTACACGGTCACTTACGAGAGTGAGATCTGATAGATATGATAAGATAATATTTTTGGTATTTTTATGATAAAGATGCAAAGTAAAATAAAAGCAACAGAAATAACTAAGTGTTGAAAGATTAATATGATGGAGATAGACCCGGGGGCCATAGGTTTCACTAGTGGCTTCTCTCAAGAGCATAAGTATTTTACGGTGGGTGAACAAATTAATGTTGAGCAATTGATAGAATTGAGCATAGTTATGAGAATATCTAGGTATGATCATGTATATAGGCATCACGTCCGAGACAACTAGACCGACTCCTGCCTGCATCTACTACTATTACTCCACACATCGACCGCTATCCAGCATGCATCTAGAGTATTAAGTTCATAAGAACAGAGTAACGCTTTAAGCAAGATGACATGATGTAGAGGGATAAATTCATGCAATATGCACTACAGGAATCTGCTACTTTGTCGTCTGCCACGGCGGACGGCAAAAGGCTCCGGCAAAGTAGGCTACGGTAAAGAGCTTCTTTGCCGTCTGCTTTCTGAAGCGGACGGCAAAGAGGCCTTTGCCATCAGCGGCGGACGGCAAAGAAAGCCGACGGCAATAAATTCGCTGTTAGTCCGTTAGGCGTCTAACGGCAGCCTTTGCCGTCCGCGGCTGACGGCAAAGAGCTTCAAGCCTTTGCCGTCTGCCACTGTAGGCAAACTGACCAAATGGGTCAGCTGCCAGGAAGCACAGGTGGTTGCCACGTGGCTTATTTGCCGTCCGCGGCGGACGGCAAAGAGCCCGTTGCCGTCGGTGGCAGACGGCAAAGAGCCTGTACAGCCCTGTTTTTAATTTAATTCATTCATTTTGGCAGCAATTCATAGATATACAGAGATATACACAGCAATTCACATATATACACAACAAGCATATCCAACACACAAGTTTCATCATATATACATACATAACCAACACATATATAGTTCCATCCTTACATATTACAAAATTTTCACATTATTCATCCTACACCGTTGTCCATCCATCCATATAACAAGTTCCAACCATGCAAGTTCATTGATACAAAATAAAAGCACAAATGGAAAAGAAGCACTCCATCCATGCAAGCTTCCGTGAATTAAATCAAATCTGCAAAATGATAAACAAGATGTTAGAAAAAGAAGAAGAAAATGAAGAAGAAGAAGAAGAAGACTATAAGAAATAAGCATACTTAAGTAAAATGGAGCTAACCTAGAAGAAAATGAAGAAGAAGAAGAAGAAGACTAGAAGAATACTA
>NC_057796.1:432110565-432128548 GCF_018294505.1 Triticum aestivum | reverse complement strand
CTGACATAGTTCAGTTCTCATTGTTCTTCTCCTTCTCCTTCCTCAGCCTGATGCGCCAAGAGCGGCGAGGCGGTGGAGGCGGTGGAGGCAGTGGGATGTAGTCTTCTACCACAATTGGCGTGGTCATGTCGCCCAGCTGTGGGATCGCCGGCGCCACCACCATCGCTAGGTCATCCTCAGCCACCACCATCTCTTGCCCATGGTGCGCCACCACCATCTCCTGCCCTTGGTCGGCCACCACCATCGCTAGGAGGTCATCCTCAGCCTGATGCCCACTCTGCTCCTCTTCTTCCCCACTCCAGTCCGGATCATCCTCCTTGCTGTCTTTGCTGCAGCCCGAATCGCTACTGCTTTTGCTACAGCCAGAATCGATGTTGCTTTTGCTACAGCCAGAATCGCTGCTGCTTTGGCTGTAGCCAGTGTCGCTGCTGCTGCTCCCATTGCCTGTCCAAATGCAACAATTAATGACCATTAACAATCGATGCAAGACAAAGCCAAATGTAGAGGAATAAGAAGAGGCAGAACGTACCGGCATCATCGTCGTCAGCGTAGCGCATGCGACACATAGTCGCGTTGAACACCTTCTTGTTATCCTCGATGGCAACAATACAATACGTGCCTTGCTGCCCCTACTGTCACTGGGAAAGGACACCGCAAGATTGAACCCAAAGCTAAGCACTTCTCCCATTGCAAGAAAGATCAATCTAGTAGGCCAAACCAAACTGATAATTCGAAGAGACTTGCAAAGATAACCAATCATACATAAAAAAATTCAGAGAAGATTCAAATATTGTTCATAGATAAACTTGATCATAAACCCACAATTCATCGGTCTCAACAAACACACCGCAAAAGAAGATTACATCGAATAGATCTCCACGAGAAAGGGGGAGAACATTGTATTGAGATCCAAAAAGAGAGAAGAAGCCATCTAGCTAATAACTATGGACCCGAAGGTCTGAGGTAAACTACTCACACTTCATCGGAGAGGCTATGGTGTTGATGTAGAAGCCCTCCGTGATCAATGCCCTCTCCGACGGAGCTCCGGAACAGGCCCCAAGATGGGATCTTGTGGGTACAGAAGGTTGCGGCGGTGTAATTAGTTTTTTGGCTCTGTATCTAATCGTTTGGGGGTACGTAGGTATATATAGGAGGAAGGAGTATGTCGGTGGAGCAACGTGGGGCCCACGAGGGTGGAGGGCGCGCCCAGGGGGGTAGGCGCGCCCCCCTACCTCGTGGCCTCCTGGAAGCTTCCTTGGCGTAGGGTCCAAGTCTCCTGGATCATGTTCGTTCCAAAAATTACGTTCCCGAAGGTTTCATTCCGTTTGGACTCCGTTTGATATTCATTTTCTGCGAAACTCTAAAATAGGCAAAAAAACAGCAATTCTGGGTTGGGCCTCCGGTTAATAGGTTAGTCCCAAAAATAATATAAAAGTGAATAATAAAGCCCAATAATGTCCAAAACAGAAGATAATATAGCATGGAGCAATCAAAAATTATAGATACGTTGGAGACGTATCAAGCATCCCCAAGCTCAATTCCTGCTCATCCTCGAGTAGGTAAATGATAAAAACAGAATTTTTGATGTGGAGTGCTACTTGGCATAATTTCAAAGTAATTCTTCTTATTGTGGCATGAATGTTCAGATTTGATATGATTCAAGATAAAAGTTTAATATTGACATAAAAACAATAATATTTCAAGCATACTAACGAAGCAATTATGTCTTATCAAAATAACATGGCCAAAGCATGTTATCCCTACAAAATCATATAGTCTGGCTATGCTCCATCTTCCCCACACAAAATATTCATATCATGTACGACCCCGGTTTTAGCCAAGCAATTGGTTCATACTTTTAACGCGCTTCAGCCTTTTCAACTCTTACGCAATACATGAGCGCAAGCCATGGATATAGCACTATGGTGGAATAAGGTATAATGGTAGGGGTTATGTGGGAAGACAAAAAAAGTCTCACATCAACAAGGCTAATCAACGGGCTATGGAGATGCCCATCAATTGATGTTAATGCAAGGAGTATGGATTGCCATGCAACGGATGCACTAGAGCTATAAGTGTATGAAAGCTCAAAAAGAAACTAAGTGGGTGTGCATCCAACTTGCTTGCTCACGAAGACCTCAGGCATTTGAGGAAGCCCGTCATTGGAATATACAAGCCAAGTTCTATAATGAAATTTCCCACTAGTATATGAAAGTGACAAAATGAGAGACTCTCTATTATGAAGATCATGGTGCTACTTTGAAGCACAAGTGTGGTAAAAGGATAGTAACATTGTCCCTTCTCTCTTTTTCTCTCATTTTTTTATTTAGTCCGGAGTCTCATCCCGACTTGTGGGGGAATCATAGTCTCCATCATCCTTTCCTCACTTGGGACAATGCTCTAATAATGATGATCATCACACTTTTATTTACTTACAACTCATGAATTACAACTCAATACTTAGAACAAAATATGACTCTATATGAATGCCTCCGGCGGTGTACCGGGATATGCAATGAATCAAGAGCGACATGTATGAAAGAATTATGAATGGTGGCTTTGCCACAAATACAATGTCAACTACATGATCATGCAAAGCAATATGACAATAATGGAGTATGTCATGATAAACGGAATGGTGGAAAGTTGCATGGCAATATATCTCGGAATGGCTATGGAAATGCCATGATAGGTAGGTATGGTGGCTGTTTTGAGGAAGATATAAGGAGGTTTATGTGTGATAGAGCGTATCATATCACGGGGTTTGGATGCACCGGCGAAGTTTGCACCAACTCTCAAGGTGAGAAAGGGCAATGCGCGGTACCGAAGAGGCTAGAAAATTGTGGAAAGGTAAGTGTGCGTATAATCCATGGACTCACATTAGTCATAAAGAACTCATATACTTATTGCAAGAATTTATTAACCCTCGAAGCAAAGTACTACTACGCATGCTCCTATTGGAAGGGTTGGTAGGAGTTAACCATCGCGCGATCCCGACCGCCACACAAAGGAAGACAATCAACAAGTACTTCATGCTCTGACTTCGTTACATAAAGGTTCACCATACGTGCATGCTACGGGAATCACAAACTCCAACACATGTATTTTTCAATTCCACAATTACTCAACTAGCACAACTATGATATTACCACCTTTATATCTCAAAACAATTATCAAGCATCAAATTTCTCATGATATTAATTAAAGAAAATTGCCATGCTATTTTAAGACTCTCAAAATAATATAAGTGAAGCATGAGAGATCAATAGTTTCTATTAAAAAAATCCACCACCGTGCTCTAAGAGATATAAGTGAAGTACTAGAGCAAAAACTATATAACTCAAAAGATATAAGTGAAGCACATAGAGTATTCTAATAATTTCCGAATCATGTGTGTCTCTCTCAAAAGGTGTGTACAGCAAGGATGATTGTGGTAAACTAACAAACAAAGACTCAAATCATACAAGACGCTCCAAGCAAAACACGTATCATGTGGTGAATAAAAATATAGCTCCAAGTAAAGTTACCGATGGAAGTAGACGAAAGAGGGGATGCCTTCTGGGGCATCCCCAAGCTTTGGCTTTATGGTGTCCTTAGATTATCTTGGGTGTGCCATGGGCATCCCCAAGCTTAGGCTCTTGCCACTCCTTGTTCCATAATCCATCAAATCTTTCACCCAAAACTTGAAAACTTCACAACACAAAACTTAACAGAAAATCTTGTGAGCTCCGTTAGCGAAAGAAAACAAAAGACCACTTCAAGGTACTGTAATGAAATCATTCTTTATTTATATTGGTGTTAAACCTACTGTATTACAACTTCTCTATGGTTTATAAACTCTTTTATTAGCCATAGATTCATCAAAATAAGCAAACAACACACGAAAAACAGAATCTGTCAAAAACAGAATAAAAAAATTGGGTTGCCTCCCAACAAGCGCTATCGTTTAATGCCCCTAGCTAGGCATAAAAGCAAGGATAGATCTATGTATTGCCATCTTTGGTGGGCAATCCATAAGTGGCTCTCATAATAGATTCATATGGTAACTTTATTTTCTTCCTAGGGAAGTGTTCCATGCCTTTCTTTAATGGAAATTGGAATCTAATATTCCCTTCCTTCATATCAATAATTGCACCAATCGTTCTAAGGAAAGGTCTACCAAGAATAATAGTACATGAAGGATTGCAATCTATATCAAGAACAATAAAATCTACGGGCACATAGTTCCTATTTGCAACAATAAGAACATCATTAATTCTTCCCATAGGTTTCCTAATAGTGGAATCCGCAAGGTGCAAGTTTAAAGAGCAATCATCAAAATCACGGAAAACTAGCTAATCGCACAAAGTTTTTGGAATCGTGGAAACACTAGCACCCAAATCACACAAAGCATAGCATTCATGATCTTTAATCTTAATTTTAATAGTAGGTTCCCACTCATCATAAAGTTTTCTAGGGATAGAAACTTCCAACTCAAGCTTTTCTTCATAAGATTGCATCAAGGCATCAACGATATGTTTGGTAAAAGCTTTATTTTGACTATAAGCATGAGGAGAATTTAGCACGGATTGCAACAAGGAAATACAATCTATCAAAGAGCAATTATCATAATTAAATTCCTTGAAATCCAAAATAGTGGGTTCATTAACATCTAATGTTTTGATCTCTTCAATCCCACTTTTATCAATTTTAGCATCAAGATCTAAAAACTCCGAATTTTTAGAACGCCTTCTAGGTAAAGGTGGATCATATTCAGTCCCATCATTATC
Source organism: Triticum aestivum (assembly GCF_018294505.1). Classification (NCBI taxonomy): domain Eukaryota; kingdom Viridiplantae; phylum Streptophyta; class Magnoliopsida; order Poales; family Poaceae; genus Triticum; species Triticum aestivum. The sequence continues at coordinate 432,123,779 of NC_057796.1, read as the reverse complement.
AAGATTCATATTGCAAAACAAAGATTTAATAGGGGACACATCAATAACTTTTAGATCTTCATCTTTATTTTCATAAGGACTAGAAGAACACGCTTTCATAAAGCAATCTTTCTTAGCACGCATCCTAGTGGTTCTTTCTTTGCACTCATCAATGGAAATTCTCATGGCTTTGAGAGACTCATGGATATCATGCTTAGGAGGGATAGATCTAAGTTTTAAAGAATCAACATCAAGAGAAATTCTATCAACGTTCCTAGCCAATTCATCAACTTTAAGCAATTTTTCTTCAAGCAAGGCATTGAAATTCTTTTGCAAATTCATAAATTCCTTAACACTAGTCTCAAATTCAGAGGGCATCTTATTAAAGTTTCCATAAGAATTGTTGTAGGAATTACCATAATTATTAGAGGAATTGCTAGGATAAGGCCTAGGATTAAAGTTTCCTCTATACGCGTTGTTACCAAAATTATTCCTACCAAAGAAATTCACATCCATAGATTCATTATTATTCTCAATCAAAGTAGACAAGGGCATATCATTAGGATCAGAAGAAACACTCTTAGTAGCAAATAATTTCATAAGTTCATCCATCTTTCCACTCAAAACATTAATTTCTTCTATCGCCTGCACTTTTTTATTAGTAGATCTTTCAGTGTGCCATTGAGAATAATTAACCATAATATTATCTAGCAGTTTAGTAGCTTCTCCTAAAGTGATTTCCATAAAAGTGCCTCCCGCGGCCGAATCTAAAAGATTTCTAGAAGCAAAATTCAATCCGGCATAAAAAAATTGTATAATCATCCACAAATTTAAACCATGCGTGGGGCAATTACGTATCATTAATTTCATCCTCTCCCAAGCTTGTGCAACATGTTCATGATCAAGTTGCTTAAAATTCATAATATCGTTTCTAAGAGAGATAATCTTAGCGGGAGGAAAATACTTAGAGATAAAAGCATCTTTGCACTTATTCCAAGAATCAATACTATTTTAAGGCAAAGATGAAAACCAAGCTTTAGCACGATCTCTAAGCGAAAAAGGAAATAGCTTCAGTTTAACAATATCATTTTCAACATCTTTCTTCTTTTGCATATCACACAAATCAACAAAGCTATTTAGATGAGTAGCGGCATCTTCACTAGGAAGGCCGGCGAATTGATCTTTCATGACAAGATTCAACAAAGCAGCATTGATTTCACAAGATTCAGTATCGGTAAGAGGAGCAATTGGAGTGCTAAGGAAATCATTATTGTTGGTATTGGTAAAGTCACATAATTTGGTATTATCTTGAGCCATCGTGACAAACAAGCAATCCAACACACGAGCAAACAAGAGACGGGCAAAAAGAGGCAAACGGAAAAGAGAGGGCGAATAAAATGGCAAGGGTGAAGTGGGGGAGAGGAAAACGAGAGGCAAATGGCAAATAATGTAATGCGGGAGATAAGGGTTTGTGATGGGTACTTGGTATGTTGACTTTTGCGTAGACCTCCCCGGCAACGGTGCCAGAAATCCTTCTTGCTACCTCTTGAGCACTGCGTTGGTTTTCCCTTGAAGAGGAAAGGGTGATGCAGCAAAGTAGTGTAAGTATTTCCCTCAGTTTTTGAGAACCAAGGTATCAATCCAGTAGGAGGCTACGCGCGAGTCCCACGCACCTACACAAACAAATAAATCCTCGCAACCAATGCGATAAGGGGTTGTCAATCCCTACACGGTCACTTACGAGAGTGAGATCTGATAGATATGATAAGATAATATTTTTGGTATTTTTATGATAAAGATGCAAAGTAAAATAAAAGCAACAGAAATAACTAAGTGTTGAAAGATTAATATGATGGAGATAGACCCGGGGGCCATAGGTTTCACTAGTGGCTTCTCTCAAGAGCATAAGTATTTTACGGTGGGTGAACAAATTACTGTTGAGCAATTGATAGAATTGAGCATAGTTATGAGAATATCTAGGTATGATCATGTATATAGGCATCGCGTCCGAGACAAGTAGACCGACTCCTGCGTGCATCTACTACTATTACTCCACACATCGACCGCTATCCAGCATGCATCTGGAGTATTAAGTTCATAAGAACAGAGTAACGCTTTAAGCAAGATGACATGATGTAGAGGGATAAATTCATGCAATATGATAAAAAAACATCTTGTTATCCTCGATGGCAACAATACAATACGTGCCTTGCTGCCCCTACTGTCACTGGGAAAGGACACCGCAAGATTGAACCCAAAGCTAAGCACTTCTCCTGTTGCAAGAAAGATCAATCTAGTAGGCCAAACCAAACTGATAATTCGAAGAGACTTGCAAAGATAACCAATCATACATAAAAGAATTCAAAGAAGATTCAAATATTGTTCATAGATAAACTTGATCATAAACCCACAATTCATCAGTCTCAACAAACACACCGCAAAAGAAGATTACATCGAATAGATCTCCACGAGAGAGGGGGAGAACATTGTATTGAGATCCAAAAAGAGAGAAGAAGCCATCTAGCTAATAACTATGGACCCGAAGGTCTGAGGTAAACTACTCACACTTCATCGGAGAGGCTATGGTGTTGATGTAGAAGCCCTCCATGATCAATGCCCCCTCCGGCGGAGCTCCGGAACAGGCCCCGAGATGGGATCTCGTGGGTACAGAAGGTTGCGGCGGTGGAATTAGGTTTTTGGCTCCGTATCTGATCGTTTGGGGGTACGTAGGTATATATAGGAGGAAGGAGTATGTCGGTGGAGCAACGTGGGGCCCACGAGGGTGGAGGGCGCGCCCAGGGGGTAGGCGCGCCCCCTACCTCGTGGCCTCCTGGAAGCTTCCTTGACGTAGGGTCCAAGTCTCCTGGATCATGTTCGTTCCAAAACTCACGTTCCCGAAGGTTTCATTCCGTTTGGACTCCGTTTGATATTCTTTTTCTGCGAAACTCTGAAATAGGCAAAAAAACAGCAATTCTGGGCTGGGCCTCCGGTTAATAGGTTAGTCCCAAAAATAATATAAAAGTGAATAATAAAGCCCAATAATGTCCAAAACAGAAGATAATATATCATGGAGCAATCAAAAATTATAGATACGTTGGAGACGTATCATATGCCCATATAATGATCATTGCCTGGATATCGTCATGATTATTTGAAGTTCTATCAATTTCCCAATAGTAATTTGTTTACCCACTGTTTGCTATTTTTCTCGAGAGAAGCCACTAGTGAAATCTACGGCCCCAGGGTATTCTTCCTCATATATTTGCTTTGCGATCTATTTTATTTGCTCTTTTTATTCAGATCTATTAAACCAAAAATACAAAAATACCTTGCTGCGTTTTATTTCTATTTATTTTATTTGGCGTTCGACCTATCGATCTACTACAATTTACCTCACGTCTGTTTGCCTATCTTGAGGCGTCGTACCCCGGAAGGGATTGACAACCCCTTTAACACGTCGGGTTGCGAGGATTTGTTATCTGTGTGCAGGGGTTGTTTACGTTGTGTTGCTTGGTTCTCCTACTGGTTCGATAACGTTGATTTCATATCTGAGGGAAATACCTACCGCCACTGTGTTGCATCATCCCTTTCTCTTTGGGGAAATACCGACGTAGCTTCACGCGACATCAGATACTAGGGATCAAGCCCTAACAAAACTAACTCGATTACATGATGAATCTCATCCAACTCCTCACCGACCAGCGAGCCTACGAAAGAATTACTCACTCCCAGTGGGGAGCATCATGGAATTGGCAATGGAGAAGGGTTGGTGATGACGATGATCGAAGACCCACCTCTTTGGAGCCTTAAATAGACTCCAGATCTGGCCTCTCGATGAAGAACAGGAGACGGAGGTGGCTCCGTCTCGTGAAACGCGATAATTCTTTCTCCCTAATTTTTTTCTGGAATAATAGGATTTTAAGCGTCGGTTTTAGGATCTGCGGGGCCACCAGGTGAGGACAACCCACCTGGGTGCGCCTAGAAGGGGTGGCGCACCTTGATGGGTTGTACCCACCGAGGTGCCCCCCTCCGGTGGTTCTTGGCTCCATAAATGATCTTTTATTGAATAAAAAACCTCGCAAAGTTTCGTTCCAATCCGAGAACTTTTATTTCTGCACAAAAACAACACAATGGTAGTTCTGCTGAAAACAGCGTCAGTACGGGTTAGTTTCATTCAAATCATGCAAACTAGAGTCCAAAACAAGAGGAAAAGTGTTAGGAACGATGGAGACGTATCAGCTCTTTGCTATCTTCTCTCAGGAAGTTACCGTTCTACAGGCGCATTACCCAGTACCTGCTGTTGTTCCACAACCCCATGACCTGCGGTAATTACGCGGAGTGGACGTTGGATTGACTGCTCATCATGGCAATTGTTGCATGTTGAAAGTGCAACTATCCCTGGGTGGTTTTGGTAATTATTAACAACAGATAGCTCATTGAGCTAATGCTATTTCAAGATAAATATTTCAGGAAAGTTCAATGATTGGCATGGCATGGATTAGAATTGTGGACCCCTCAAAATGCTAAGGACACATATTGGCTCAAGCTCAAGACTCTACATTTTACTTTTAGTGATCCAAGATCACATTGAGTCCATAGGAAAAGCCAATACTATTAAAAGGGGATGAGGTGTTGCTTAATGGGTTGCTTGCTCAAAATGCTTAGTGATATGCTCCAAAAACCCTCAACCACTTTCTCATATCCACATATGTCCCAAACTAAAAGTCATACTCGGCCCCACCGAAATATTACATTCGGCGCCACCGAGTTCACTTGACATAGCCACTGCCACAAACCCTAGTCACTTCGGTCTCTCCGATAGGGATCTCGGTCTCACTGAGATGGGATTGCAAACTCTCTTTCCCTTTTTAACGTTTCGGTCCAACCGAGATGAGCGATCGGTCCCACCGAGTTCACAATGCAAACTCTTTGTTTCCCCTTCGTAACGTTTCGGTCTCACCAAGATGAGCGAATCGGTCCCACCGAGTTTGCCTGACCAACTCTCTGGTTAGCTTATTACCAAAGTCGGTGTCACCGAGTTTGTGTAATCGGTCTTACCGAGATTACATTATGCCCTAACCCTAATGAAATTAGTCTCACCGAGTTGACATATCGGTCCCACCGAAATGCCTAACGGTCACATTATGAACGAGGCGCGGCAAGGTCGAGGAGGAGGAGGCAGGTGCGTGGTGACATAGTGGAGAAGGGAGGCGCGGCAAGGACGGGCTCCGGCGACGGTGCGAGGAGAAAGGGGATCGAATGGGAAATTGGGGAAGAAACGCCTGTGCGGTGGGCTAAGTACAAAATAGCAGTAGTGCGGTTCTAGACCCGCGCTATAGCTAACTTAGCTGTAGCGTGGGTTATCCCAACACGCGCTATAGCTAAGTTAGCTATAGCGCGGGTCCAGAACCGCACTACTGCTATTCGTATCATTTTTCTTTTTTCCTTTCATTTTCATTTTCTTTTTTCCTTTCTCATTTTTCTTATAATTTATTTTTATTTTTATTTTCATTTTCTATTTTGCCTTTCTCCTTTTATTTTTCTTTTCTTTTTCTTTTCTATTCCTTGTAATTTTCTTTTCATTTCCTTCTTTCCTTTCTCATTTTTATTTTTCTTTTCTTTTCTGAAAGATGACCGAGCCGGGAAGAAGGGGATCGGATACAATGTATATAACTCAGGCGAAGATATATATTACACATCATTTGACCGATAACGATTAAGTGCGTACACAAAATAAATACATATATGTAAATGATGCATGGTTTCTCAGCATCGACATTTTCATTTTTGAGTGAGCTTCTTTCCCTTCTTGTTCATTGTCGAATAATTGAGCCCCTCGTTGTGACTTTTCCTTTTCTATGGAGTACGATCTTTCTTAGGTAATGTAGTATTGACTTTTATTTTGACATATGCTTCATCGTCATCGTCATCTTCCCTCATCGGGTTGTTGTACTGATCGTAGTCTTCCTCGTTGGCGACTGCATCATTCCAATGATGTTCCTGTTGCCTCTCCTCATGACAACCCGGCTGGGATTGCTCGGGTCAGTTATGAAGAAACATTGTGTCACGTGCTTAGCGTGTACCCATGGCTCATTTTTTACGATGGCGTTCACGGTAGCGCTCTTTGCGTCGGGTATAGACATGGTAGTGAAATACCGGTTTCCTCTTTCGACATTCTTAGCCCATCTGACACGACATCGCTGCACTGTGCAGTCCAGAGTAGTGAAGCTCCCAGATCTCATCGACCCTTTCGTAGAATCTTTCAGTTACGGCGTTGTCGCCGGTCGTGCATTCCATCACCACCCCTGATTTCTGAAAATCACTGTTTGTATCTTTGGCCTCTGTGTAGAACGTGTATCCATTGATATCATATGCCTGATAGGTCGTGAGGTTGGCCGCGGGGCCATGTGCTAAGGCGTGTATGAGCAATCCGTCCGTAGAGCCCTCTTCCGGAGGATTAGCAAGAACATGCTCTTTGAACCAAGGCAGGAAAGTGGAGTTGTGCTCTCTAATAACTTCGGTGTTCGTCCTGCACAGCCCCCGGTCATGATACTTCTTTGTGATGGTTTCTTTGTGTAGTGTCTCGAAAGTATCTACAACTTCTAGGTGTTGTAGAACTACTAAGTTTGATATGTCAAACTCACTACGTCAATCCGAGTAACCAACATGCAGTTCTCTGTGACCATTGGAGTGACCTTCTCCTTCGAGCCTCCCAAGGTGCTTATTAACGGGCAAACCAACAACAAGGTCTCCACCATATAGATAATTCTCGCAGAAAGAGATGCACTCTGGGGTCAGATAGCCCTGGACGATGCTTCCATTCGGACGGGGCATGTTATGAATGAATCCTTTGATGACCCCATTCATCCTCTCGAATGGCATCATGCTGTGCAGGAATGTCAGCCCTAGGTCTATTATGTCGTCCACAATGTGGACACACAAATGCACCATGACGTGAAAGAATGTGGGTGGGAAGTACATCTCAGCTCATTTAGTATCACAACGATCTCTTCTTGTAGCCTTCGGAGCTGCTTCACACTGATCGACTTTCGAGAGATAACGTCAAAAAAGTTACAGAGACCAATAAGCGTGTCACGAACATGCTTGTCCATTATCCCTCTAAAGGCAACAGGTAGTATCTGCGTCATCATCACATGACAGTCATGAGACTTCATCCCATTGAACCTTTTCTTCTCGTGTCTAGAAATCTACTTATCTTCCCACAGTAACCAGAACTAACTTTGATTCGGGTAAGGCACTTGAAGAATTGATCGATCTCCTTCGGACTTAAGGTAAAGCAAGAAGGGGCCAATAATTCTCTTCCTTCTTGTTCACTTTTTTGCCCTTATCCTGCGCCTCTGTCTCCGTCTCCGTCTCCTCTGACTTTTTACGGGGCGCCATGTGGAGATCTGCCCTGATTTTCAAATCTTCCAAGTCTCTTCTTGCCTTCAGCCCATCCTTGGTCTTATCTGACATGTTCATCAATGTTGCAAGCAAGCTCTCAAGGACATTCTTCATGATATGCATTTGATCAAGGAAATGAGGCGTGTCAAGTTTGGGCCAGTACTCCAAGTCCCAGAAAATAGACCTCGTTTACATACCTTCAGCAGCGGCTTCGACGCCCTTTTCATCGTCTTTCCCAGTGCGGGGCACTGTTCCCAATTTTTCAACAGCTCATTGATTTTGGCGCCGCTCCGCTTATGTGGAGGTCCTTGATGCTTAGCCTCACCATTGAATAGATCTCCATGGTTTCTCCATAGGTCGCCATTCACAAGCCATCTTCGATGCCCCATGTACATGATTTTCCCATCTTTCGTTAGCTGCTCAAACATTGTACCATCCATGCACTGCATGCATCCGCAATATCCGTGGCACACCTGGCCTGCATCATATATGTAATCGAGATAGTCATGCACCGTCGTCATCAGTGCGGCTCTCATATAGAAATACTCACCTTTGCTTCCGTCCAATGTCTTGGCCGGTGTTTTCCATAACGTGTCTAACTCCTCTTGAAGTAGCCTTAGATACAGATTAATATTATTTCCCGGTTGTTTCGGCCCTTGAATCGGCATGCTCATGTGTATGCACTTTGACTTCATGCACAACTAGGGGGAGGTTGTACATCCATACAAACACGGGCCATATGCTATGGTTGGTGTTCTGATTGCCAAACGGATTCATGCCATTGGTACTCACGGCAAGCACAATGTTCCTTGCATCACCTATGAAATATCGATATTCGTCATTGAATTCTCTCCACTGGCTTGCATCCGCGAGGTGTCTCAGCTTCGGATCATCTCCATTGTCGGGCTTTTTCCCCTCCGCGTGCCAACGCATGAGCTTTGCTTCCTTAGGATCTACGAAATAACGATGCAGGCGAGGAGTGATCGGTAAGTACCATACAACTTTCTGGGGAGATTTCTTTCCGGCCTTCTTGTATCGAGAAGCATTGCACACCGGACAGCTGATTTTTCCGCGTGCTTCTTCCGATAAATGACGCAATCGTTGATGCATGCATGGTATCTAATGTGCGTCAGATCAAGAGGGCACACAATCTTCTTGGCCTCATCCACACTAGTAGGACATAGATTCCCCGCTGGAAGAACCTTCTTTAGGTACTTGAGAAGCTCATCGAGGCTTGCGTCGGTTAGCCTTCGTCTTTAGAACTTCGAGCGTGAAACTCAAGCGGGTGACCTAAGGATCGCAACCATCATACAATGGAGTATTCGAGTCTACCTCCAGTTGCTCCAGCTTGGCCTCCTCTCTAGAAGCAGCTATGTCAGTACTCGTCTTCTTGCGAAGTAGGTCTCGAACATGTGGGTCCCGCACAATTGAACTTAGTAGCGACGAAGGCTGCGGCGTGTCCACGTCTTCGCCGCCGCCATGTCTGGCCTCTTCTCCACCGCCATGTCCAGCCCCTTCTCCACCACTATTATCGGTCATCTCTTCGTCTGGCCCCATGTCGTCATTGGCTGCCCCGTCGGCGTCCTCGTCATCATCATCTTCAATTATCCACCGAGTATAGCCATCCATGAAACTAGTCATGAACAGGTGCGCTTTCAAACGACCATCCTCATAGGGGTCGAGCCAAACTCCTCCTTTGCATCTTCAATACGGACATAAAATCTCTCTTTGATTATTTTCATTCATGTCCTGCACCGCCGCTCGCAACCACCTTTCCACCATCGTTCCACTGACCATCATGATTGCCTGTGCGGTAATAATAAGCAAATTGATTATAAAAATGCATGCATGCATCAAAGTCATACAAAAATTCAGCATGACCTTCCCTAAAAATAGGACATATGGAGTTTGCCTGAAATTCGCCGCAACGGAAATAAATCAACATTTCGGCAAAACATAGGCAACTAAAGCACAATTCAGCGGCAACTCATGCCACACGCACAATTTCCATCATATCGCCCGATTAGGTCATATCGCGCACACACACACACACGTATTTCCATTCTTGCAAAAGCATAAATTTTTACTCACCTATCTCGAGATAGAGATCGAGCATGGTGATGAGGTCGATCGGTGTCGCCACACACCTAGCGAGTGATCAAAAGTGGACAAAGATTACTTCTTGACATGGCTAGATCTCGTTAGGGAGGTAGATAGATCACTTCATTAAATGGGTAGATCTACCTAGCTAGTTGGGGAAGGAGATGGCTCTAACTAGTGGAGGGGGAGGAAAAGTGGGGGAAAATAGAAAGGAGTTGCATTAATGGAGGTGGTGTAGTTAGCTAGGGGCATTAAAGAGAGAGAAAGAGAGGTAGAAGAAAGAGAGTAATGGGGGGAGAAGAAGTAGTGAGGAAGAAGCAAAGTGAGGGGGAGAGGAGGTGGGAGGGAAAAGTGAAGGAAGAGAGGACGGGGGAGGGGAGAGGGGTAGAAAAGGTGGTTGTTGCGCCTTAGCAGCAGCGCAGGTAGGGAAAACGCGTTGCTGGTAAAAAGATAGCAGCAGCGCGGTCCTTCCAAACACGCTGCTGCTAAGTAGGGCCCGCCATGTGGCACTGTACAAACTTAGTTGTAGCGGTGTTCCTGGAAAACACACTACTACTATATTCTTAGCAGTAGCGTGGCAAACTGGAACCGCACTACTACTATACCTAGCCTGTCGGCTATGGTGTAGTCCTAATAGCCGTAGTGCGTTTGTGCGGAGCTGCGCTACTGCTAAGCAGTTAGCAGTAGTGCCTTTGGGTAGCATGCGCTACTATTATGTAGCAGGCGCCTTGAGTAGACCCGCGCTACCGATAAGCCTCCACGTATAAGGTTTTCCCTAGTAGTGCGTCCATGTTGTTGAAATATATTGCCCGCCTCTCTTTATCAGTTCAGACTTTTGGATGAGTTGGCTGGACCATGAATTCAATATGGTATCCAAGCCAGGAGGTCTTGAGTTCAAGACCCTGCTAATGCAGTATTAAAAAAGATTCGGTGGACTAAATAAACCCACATCTACGGACTAAATAAGCCTAGACATGAGAAGAGGTGTTGAAATATATTGCATGCCTCTCTCCATCAGTTTGGACCTTTGGATGAGTAGGCTGGAGCTTGAATTCAATACATGTTAGGCATGTGGACGTCGCTGATCACCAGATCAAACATGTCCTTGTTCTCCCTTAACAAGCTCGATGCAGTAGCAGCTTGGTTGGTGGTTGTTACTGTTATATCAGAAGATACAACAAGCAAGCAGGTGCTCTTATATCAGTTTACAATTGTTGAAGCTTTTTTTGCGAAAGTAGAATTGTTGAAACTTGAAAGCAGAGGATACATAACAACTAACATATACTCCCTCCGTCTCAAAATAAGTGTCTTAAATTTGTACTAGTTTTACTACAAAGTTGTACTAGACTTGAGACACTTATTTTGGGACGGAGGGAGTAGTAAGTAACATCCGATGACTGGTAAGTGAAACTAGAATTGAATGGTTTCAGGTAATGTGACTAACAACAGAATGAAGTTCCTCGCTATAAAATTACAAAGAATGAAATGCAAGCAGGCACTAACCATGACCAGCAGTGACGTAGTAGGACCTCCAGAACCTTGAGGCACATGGGGTCATCATCGATGACGAGGACCCGCATGCCGATGGGGAACTAGCCCGTCTCCATCAACCCCATCGTCCTGGACTCAATCATTAAGAAACAGAGGCAGGCAAAGGGAAAAGATGACGATGAGGAGGAAGAAGCAGCCAAACCACCTATAGGTTGTTTGCCAACATTCTCTGGGTATTTGCCAAGGGTACAGCACATGAAACTCGGTATTTTTCTTAAGGTTGTTTGCAGGATCCGTACAGCACCAATAGATATCTTATTTCGAGCCAACCGATAATGCATTCTATGAATGATCTAAATTTGGGTGCTTCGAGGTGGCAGTCAGTCATCTCTTCTGTTCAACCCTCTTATGAGTTTCATCCTCGGGTTAATCCTATTACCTCTCTGATGGTTGTCCATTGTTGGGACCTGATTCCCATGGAGGAGCACTTCAGTTGTTTTCAAAATGCCCAATTGTAGTCTTTGTGTTCACTGGCTGGAAGAACGTTGATAAACGGTTATGTCAAAAAGGTTCTAAGGGAATTGAGTGCTCGGATATCTTGCTGATCATTCTACAGTGTATTAACGACCGCCTAGCAGAAATTATGTTCAATGAGATTGTGCTAAGCTTGCTATACATTGCAAGGAATTTGGCATTGTAGAAGAGGTGTTCGGCAGCTATGTTTTTCCTATTGCTTTAGTGGAGCACCAACCCTAGACTTTTGGGCAGCTTATCTTCTTGGTTCTTACTGGGCTGAGTGGGGAATAGCTATACAAGGGACTATTCATAATATGCCTATGTCAATGCACAGGAACATTTTGAGTCAGAAGGAATTCAAAAGAAGCGTTTGTACTACAATCAGCTTACACCTTCAAAATTGCATAAGGATCCTCTGAGGTCAATTATGGTGCTTGTGATCTTTGAGACAGCATAATGAAGATTTTTGTTCACTAAGCAGTCATTAGATGAAGGTAAACAGTGGCTTTTGACACTATGTGAATGTTCTATTATTACTGCTCTTGCACTACAGTATTCCTATCTTGCGACTATGGATGCACATCTATTTCAGAGCATGCAGAGAATGGGTGCCCCGGGCACAGAAATTTCGAGCATTATTTTTCTTTAGTCAATGCAACTTGAGCCATATGCGCTAGTCTGCTACGTTATCTTCTCAGTGCAGTCCTCTTATGAATTATCTAAGCATCGTGTATTGGAGCGTGCTGCTGTTTGTCATATTTCTGGGTGTGACAAATTGCAAGGAGCATATTAGATTATGAGCATGTTAGTGATATGGAATTTTTTGAGTGAAGAGGAATTTAAGGAGAATGGCCATGTGGAGACTCATATTTAGGAGCAATGCACTGGTGTGTGAACAGTTGGTTCAGCTAAAGGGTTGACTAGATTGAAATCTAGGGATGTCTGGTGTCATATGTTGCCAGTCGTGTATTCGGTGAGCTTCCAGAACTTGATGTGTATAGAGCTGGCCCTAAGAACTTATGTTATATCTAGATCAAAAAATGGACATCTCGAACACGCAGCTTGCTGGTTATAAAAGTTGGTGCTATCTGATGTGGCTCAGTTCAGATTATCTTCTCATTGATGTTGTTGATATTGTAACATCCCAAATTTTCAATTTGGTATGTTATACATAGATCATCATTGCATATCATGTTTTATTGCATTTTGACAAGTCCTCGATAAATCCTAAGCAACTCAAGGACCCTCGGAGAGAGTTGGGGATTTTCTCGAATTTTCAAATTTGATTTTCATCAAATATTAAGACGAGGATTTTGGTTTTAATTATTTTCTCTCCGGAAAAATATTTCATCTTATAAATAAACGAGAGGAGAAAATATGACTTCTCCAAAACCATCGAAATACTGGAGGAAAAATGTTAAAATCTTTTATTGGAATTTATTGAATTTTATTTGCAATTTTATTGCATTTAAAAATATTGCATGTTTTCAAAATATTTATTTTAATTTAAAAAATGTTCACCCTATTCTAGATTTTCTAACAAGACGGGGAAAATTTATTTTATATTTTTCTGATTTTTATTTATTTTTCTGCGTATTACTTTCCGCGGAACTTATTTAAAAAAAAAAGGACGCGCGCGCCCGCGGGGCCGAGCCCAGGCCGCCGGCCCACCCCCGCGCCCCTCTCCTCTCCCCGCACGACGCCGCCGTCGCCGTGTCCATGGC
>NC_057796.1:432108355-432110444 GCF_018294505.1 Triticum aestivum | reverse complement strand
CCCGCCGGAGCCCTCGCCGGAGCCGCCCGACGAGGTACTGCCTCGCTGCCCGTTCGTCGTTGCCGGTTTTTGTTAAAAAAACCCTTCGTTTAAAAAAAACCCAAGATCGGTTTTTTCGGTTTTACTATTTTACGAGCGTTCACCGAACCGTTCGTTTTAACGAACGCGTTCGTCGGTTTTTCTCTGTTAACGAACGTCTGTTCTTTAACCGTTCGTCCGTTTTTCTTTTTCGTCGGATTTTTCTGCGATTATCTCAGATTCGATTTCTGATCGAATCTTCGTTTCTGTTTAACTTCTCGCTCGTTTATCGGAATCAGGCGATTCAAGTGCCTAGAGTTTCGTCCCGAAATTCTCTTTCCGTTTAACCTACTCAAACAAGTTTTGCTACAGTAAAATTTGACCTAGATCCAGATTAGTAAACGAAGCTTCTTTCTTTTGCAGTTTGACTTTCGTTGCTTCTTTCGAGTTGATTCTTTTTGCAAACCGGAGTTCTTAAGTTGAACTTTCTGGTTGGATCTTTCATTTGAGTTTTACCTGTGCATTAGATGAGTACTGATTGTATGCTTGTTTGTTTGCGATAGAGTACCCGGAGTGTGCCGCTTGTTACTTCGAATCGCTAGGTTTTGCGGATCATCAGCAAGGCAAGTAACACTTTGATCATACTTTTCATTACCCAGTTTTATTGCATTAGATCAATCCTCAAACAATTGCGTGATTAGTATCTAATTAAATTGTGGGTATTGGGAAGTAGTTGAGGTAGAACCTATTACCTGTTTTATTTATCAAACCCTTGGGAGTTACTTCTACGTTGCTAATATTATTGCCATGCTATGCTCGTAGACGTGGATTGGGTTTGAGTGAAATTCATGACAGATGTGAGATTGTTAATAATGGTTTACTTAAGGTGGCAACTTAAACTCACATCTGGGTGGATTGAGGTACCTGGGTATTCCAGGATTGCCTGTTTTTCTTTTGGACCGCCACCCAGGTTCAAAGGGATCATAAGATTATTCATGCTAGAAACTTCCGTGTGCAGCCGCAAGCTATTATGGGCTCTAGCATAGTTGATTAAGTTGTGTGAACTCTTACAGTGGTAGACTAGCAGATGTAGGGGAAAGTAGGTGTAACTGTCTACCCATACGTAAGGTGCAAACACTTCTGAAAGACTGTGTCTTGGTCATCCGTTACTCAAACACCATGTAGTGCGAGTAATCCAACGGAGGAGATCAAGTCTTGTGGGGAAAAGTGCACAAACCTCTGCAGAGTGTACAAACTAATCATGGTTAGTCGTGTCCCCGGTTATGGACAACTTGAGTATCTAGTACTTGGATTATCATGTGAATCTCATCACTATGTTACTTCTAATTAATTTTGTTGGGTTATTGATGACATTTAATTGGGATTGAGATGCTGTCAACCATCTCAATGTTTCACAACCACCATGATAGTTAAATAAAATTTATTCCTTTGAAGTAGGATAAAATTGGCTTTTCGCAAAACTGTAACCATAGAGCTTTCCACCAGCCATATATGCATGTAGTATAGCATTGTTATTGTTCATTATCCTCTATGTGTTACATTGCCAGCATATTCTATGTGCTGACCCATTTCGGGCTGCAACGTTTCATGTTGCAGACTTTTCAGACGACGAGTAAGGTGCCTTAGGTCGTGGTCTTATACTCAGTGATGCCGCTGGAGTTGATGGACTCACTTATCTTCCAAGTCTTCCGCTGTTATCGTATTAGATGGCCTTAAGCCATGTTTATCATACTTAATCTCTTCGGAGATATTCGATGTAATAAGTGTGTGATTGCTACTCTGTTATAAATCCTCCATTTGTACTGTGCGTGTCAGCATTACTGATCCAGGGATGACACTGGTGCACAGCAGCACAGACCATTTGAGGTCTGGTCGCTACAAAGTTGGTATCAGAGCACACGCTGACTGTAGGACACGACCACTAAGCTTAAGCCCTAGAAAGCTTCTCTCTTCTCATTTCTGACCCCTCTTCTCTTTCTACTCTTTTAGGAATGGCGAATGCAAGGAGCAAGTTCATGCAACCAGATGAAGACACGCCGTTTGGTCGACA
>NC_057796.1:432107139-432108345 GCF_018294505.1 Triticum aestivum | reverse complement strand
CCCGCCGGAGCCCTCGCCGGAGCCGCCCGACGAGGTACTGCCTCGCTGCCCGTTCGTCGTTGCCGGTTTTTGTTAAAAAAACCCTTCGTTTAAAAAAAACCCAAGATCGGTTTTTTCGGTTTTACTATTTTACGAGCGTTCACCGAACCGTTCGTTTTAACGAACGCGTTCGTCGGTTTTTCTCTGTTAACGAACGTCTGTTCTTTAACCGTTCGTCCGTTTTTCTTTTTCGTCGGATTTTTCTGCGATTATCTCAGATTCGATTTCTGATCGAATCTTCGTTTCTGTTTAACTTCTCGCTCGTTTATCGGAATCAGGCGATTCAAGTGCCTAGAGTTTCGTCCCGAAATTCTCTTTCCGTTTAACCTACTCAAACAAGTTTTGCTACAGTAAAATTTGACCTAGATCCAGATTAGTAAACGAAGCTTCTTTCTTTTGCAGTTTGACTTTCGTTGCTTCTTTCGAGTTGATTCTTTTTGCAAACCGGAGTTCTTAAGTTGAACTTTCTGGTTGGATCTTTCATTTGAGTTTTACCTGTGCATTAGATGAGTACTGATTGTATGCTTGTTTGTTTGCGATAGAGTACCCGGAGTGTGCCGCTTGTTACTTCGAATCGCTAGGTTTTGCGGATCATCAGCAAGGCAAGTAACACTTTGATCATACTTTTCATTACCCAGTTTTATTGCATTAGATCAATCCTCAAACAATTGCGTGATTAGTATCTAATTAAATTGTGGGTATTGGGAAGTAGTTGAGGTAGAACCTATTACCTGTTTTATTTATCAAACCCTTGGGAGTTACTTCTACGTTGCTAATATTATTGCCATGCTATGCTCGTAGACGTGGATTGGGTTTGAGTGAAATTCATGACAGATGTGAGATTGTTAATAATGGTTTACTTAAGGTGGCAACTTAAACTCACATCTGGGTGGATTGAGGTACCTGGGTATTCCAGGATTGCCTGTTTTTCTTTTGGACCGCCACCCAGGTTCAAAGGGATCATAAGATTATTCATGCTAGAAACTTCCGTGTGCAGCCGCAAGCTATTATGGGCTCTAGCATAGTTGATTAAGTTGTGTGAACTCTTACAGTGGTAGACTAGCAGATGTAGGGGAAAGTAGGTGTAACTGTCTACCCATACGTAAGGTGCAAACACTTCTGAAAGACTGTGTCTTGGTCATCCGTTACTCAAACACCATGTAGTGC
>NC_057796.1:432100664-432107129 GCF_018294505.1 Triticum aestivum | reverse complement strand
GTTTCATGTTGCAGACTTTTCAGACGACGAGTAAGGTGCCTTAGGTCGTGGTCTTATACTCAGTGATGCCGCTGGAGTTGATGGACTCACTTATCTTCCAAGTCTTCCGCTGTTATCGTATTAGATGGCCTTAAGCCATGTTTATCATACTTAATCTCTTCGGAGATATTCGATGTAATAAGTGTGTGATTGCTACTCTGTTATAAATCCTCCATTTGTACTGTGCGTGTCAGCATTACTGATCCAGGGATGACACTGGTGCACAGCAGCACAGACCATTTGAGGTCTGGTCGCTACAAAGTTGGTATCAGAGCACACGCTGACTGTAGGACACGACCACTAAGCTTAAGCCCTAGAAAGCTTCTCTCTTCTCATTTCTGACCCCTCTTCTCTTTCTACTCTTTTAGGAATGGCGAATGCAAGGAGCAAGTTCATGCAACCAGATGAAGACACGCCGTTTGGTCGACACTTGAAGGAAGTCACCAAGTACTTGAACATAGGAATACCAAGCATCACCGGAACCTACAATGCCACATTACCTGAAGAGGAGAGCTGGAAGATCCTAGTTCTCATTCCAGGAAGGACGTTTATGCCAGTTACTGAACCCATAAGATTGGTTTTGGAAGCACCAACTTGGAGTTTAGGGAAGAGCATGGCCGCACACATCGCCATGGGACGCATTGGAGAAGTCTACCATCAGGAGCTTAAGGATACAATGTACCAAATTTGTGGACGCCGAGACGTGCAATGGGAGATGGTCAGAACCAAGAAGGATGGATCAATTGCAGCTTTCATCCAGGAGCAGAACCAACATATTCGTCGCCAGGAGAACCAGATGTGCTCAGACAGGGAAGAGCTGAAGAAGGCGTTAACGAAGATCAAAGAGCTCCAAGAAGAACTCAAGGCTACACGCGAAGATTATTTGGAAGAAATCAACGCACTAGTAGGGAAGAATGACGACCTGGAGAAGAAGATTGGAATATTCATGGGAAATCCAGTGCCAAAAGCAGAAGTCGACGAATGCACTTGTCCGGATAACTACATCATCATCGATGACACCGACTCAGAACCAAGTGAAGACGACTGGGTTGACGAAGCTGGAGCAGACATCATGGAGTCTTCAACGGATCAGAATTTCTAGTAGACAACCATATCAGTAGTAGTTTTCCCCCATTTAATAGTATAGTGCAAGCACTTTGTAACGCTAGTTAGATCGATTGTTTTGCCTTGTTTGAATTGATTGAGTGATATTGATTGAATTTGTCTCATGAGCATATGGGTAGTGTTTTCTCTCTAGACCTCATTCTATTCTTAACTCTCATCTTTTCTAAACCTATCAGATGCCTCCGAGACGCGACACCGGATTTGTTTTTCCGCCAGAGATCACCCAGTTGATTCAGCAACAGAATGCCCTGATGCAAGTGTTAGTGCAGAACCAAGGCAACAACAACAACAACAACAACAACAACAACCCACCGCCACCACCACCTGTTGATCACTTAGCCCGTTTTTTTTAGGCTAAACCCGCCGGTGTTTTCCAGTAGCACCGAGCCGATTGTTGCAGATGATTGGCTCCGCAAAGTTGGAAGGGAGTTGACCACTGCATGATGCACAGATGCGGAAAGAGTGTGTTTTGCCGCACATCAGCTAGATGGACCTGCAACATCATGGTGGGAGAATTATACAGCCACACACCCTATTGACACTGTCACATGGGACCAGTTTCAGCAAGCTTTCCGTACAGCTCATGTTTCAGCAGGAGCTATGGCTATGAAGAAGCGTGAGTTTCGCAACCTACGCCAAGGAGGACGCACCGTAGGCCAGTATGTGGAGGAATTCAGTAAGTTAGCACGTTATGCACCAGATGACGTTGCTACAGATGCAGCCAAGCAGGAGAAGTTTTTGGAAGGACTGAATGATGAGCTAAGTATGCAGTTGATGGTAGCAACCTTCAACAACTACCAGGAGCTGGTAGATAGAGCTCTCATGATTGAAGGGAAGCAACAGCAGATTGAAAACCGTAAGAGGAAGTATGGACAAGGGAAGTATAACTCAGGAGCTCAGCAGAAGCCTCGATTTACCCCGAAGCCGGGAGGACAGTTTCAGCATACCCATGGAGGAGGTAGTTCGCACAACCATAATGGCTCTAAAAATGGTAATGGGAATGGAGGAAGCAACGGACAGAACCGCACCAACCCATCTACCCCAGCCAAGAGGGACCTGAGCCAAGTCACTTGCTTTAAGTGCCAGAAGAATGGACATTATGCCAATGAATGTCCTGAAGCCCAAAATGGAAATGGCAATGGAAGCTCTGGGAAGAAGCCGAACCCGTTCAACAAAGGACATGTGAACCACGTGAGCGTGGAGGAGGTTGAAGCTCAGCCTGATGCAGTAATAGGTAAGTTTTTGGTTAAGTCATTTACTGCAACCGTTCTTTTCGATACTGGTGCATCGCATTCATACATATCAAGGGGATTCGTGAATAAGTTTAAGATGTCCACCAAAGTTCTCAGAAACCCTATGTTAGTAACCTCGCCAGGAGCAGAGTATATGGCCACCCAAGGATGTTTTCAGATACCATTGGCCATTGGTAGGCATGTTTTCCCCTCAGACCTCATTGTTTTGGAATCGCAAGGTTTGGATGTGATTTTGGGAATGGATTGGCTATCGTTGTATGGAGGAAACATCGATTGTGCCAGCAAGACAATTTTGCTTACCACCCCGGAAGGGAAAAGGATCAAGTATGTATCCCGACATATGCCGAAGAGGACTCAAGTAAATTCCTTATCAAGAGTTGTACAGGAGGAAGTACCAGTGGTGAAGGATTATCCGGATGTATTTCCAGAAGAGTTGCCAGGCATGCCACCAGATAGAGACATTGAGTTCTTGATTGAACTTTTGCCAGGCACAGGGCCAATATCTAAGAGACCGTACAGGATGCCCGCAAAGGATTTGGAGGAAATTAAGAAGCAGATCAAGGAGTTACTGGATAAAGGCTATATTCGCCCAAGTTCGTCACCTTGGGGATCACTAGTACTTCTAGTGGAGAAGAAAGATGGATCGCTGAGGATGGTTGTTGATTACCGTGGATTGAATGAAGTAACCATCAAAAACAAGTACCCACTGCCGATGATCAATGATTTGTTTGACCGCCTACAAGGATCTAAAGTATTTTCCAAGATCGATCTACGATCAGGATACCATCAGTTAAAGATTCGAGAGCAGGATATACCCAAGACGGCATTTACCACCAGATATGGATTATATGAGTATACCGTTATGTCATTTGGACTGACTAACGCACCTGCCTATTTCATGAACCTGATGAACAAAGTGTTTATGGAGTTTTTGGATAAGTTCGTTGTGGTATTCATTGATGATATTTTAATCTTTTCCAAGGATGAAGAAGAGCATGAGGAGCATTTGCGATTGGTACTTGAGAAGCTCAGAGAACATCAGTTATATGCCAAGTTCAGCAAGTGTGAATTTTGGCTGAAGGAAGTTGGATTCCTTGGACATGTTATTTCTGGAGAAGGAATAGCAGTAGACCCTGCCAAGGTTGACACAGTGACAAGTTGGGAATCACCCACGACAGTTGGAGAAATCCGGAGTTTTCTTGGACTTGCAGGATACTACCGGAGATTCATCGAGAATTTCTCGAAGATTGCTAAGCCCATGACTGAGCTATTGAAGAAGGACACCAAATTCAATTGGACTGAGGAATGTGAAGCTAGTTTCCAAGAGTTGAAGAAACGATTGGTTACATCACTAGTGTTGATTCTGCCAGATCAACGCAAGGATTATGAAGTTTATTGCGACGCTTCTCATCGAGGACTTGGAGCAGTGCTTATGCAGGAAGGAAGAGTTGTGTCATATGCTTCACGACAACTTAAACCTCATGAGAAGAATTATGCTACGCATGATTTGGAGTCAGCAGCCGTGGTGCATGCATTGAAGACATGGAGACATTTTCTCATCGGAAACCATTGTGAGGTGTACACGGATCACAAGAGTTTGAAGTATATTTTCACGCAGAAGGAGTTAAATCTCAGACAGAGGAGATGGTTGGAGCTCATTAAAGACTATGATATGAGATTGCATTATCACCCAGGAAAGGCTAACGTAGTAGCAGACGCGTTGACCCGCAAGACTCATATCAACACCCTCATGACAGGAGAGTTACCTCAGGAGTTAGCCGAGGACCTTCGCGAGCTATGTTTGGAGATAGTCCCAAGAGGCTATTTAGCGACATTGGAGATTCAGTCTACCTTGATGGAAAGGATCAGAGAAGCTCAGAAGACAGACAAGGAGATTGAAGAGATAAAGGAGAAGATGAGCACAGGAAAAGCCAAGGGATTTCGTGAGGATGAGCACGATACCTTATGGTTCGAGGACCGCGTATATGTGCCAAATGAACCGGAGATCAGGAAGTTGATTTTGCAAGAAGCCCATGATTCACCGTACTCGATTCACCCAGGGAATACCAAGATGTATTTGGATTTGAAGAATACTTTCTGGTGGACCGGAATGAAGAAGGATATTGCAGAGTATGTAGCAGTTTGTGATGTATGTCAGAGAGTGAAGGCAGAGCATCAGAAGCCAGCAGGATTGCTACAACCATTGCCGATACCCGAATGGAAGTGGGATAAAATAGGCATGGATTTTATCACCGGATTACCCAGGACTCGTTCAGGCTATGACTCAATATGGGTTGTAGTCGACCGTTTGACGAAAGTGGCTCATTTCATTCCAGTGAAGACCACTTACACCAGTGCTAAGTTGGCAAAGATATACATGACCAGGATCGTATGTTTGCATGGAGTTCCGAGGACCATTGTATCAGACAGAGGAACCCAATTTACCTCGAAGTTTTGGAAGCAGTTACATGAAACATTGGGAACCAGGCTGGAATTTAGTACAGCTTTCCACCCACAGACAGATGGACAGACCGAGAGAGTCAACCAGATTTTGGAGGACATGTTGAGAGCATGTGCACTAGATTATGGATCTAGTTGGGACGAAAATTTGTCATATGCGGAGTTTTCTTATAACAACAGTTATCAAACCAGTTTGAAGATGGCCCCTTTCAAAGCTTTGTACGGAAGGAGGTGTAGAACGCCGTTGTTATGGGACGAAGTTGGAGACCGTCAGTTGTTTGGACCAGATTTGATTAAGGAGTCTGAACAGAAAGTGAGGTTGATTCGCGATAGGCTCAAGGTAGCCCAGTCCAGGCAGAAGAGTTATGCTGATTCTAAACGAAAGGAGACAGTCCACGAAGTCGGAGACAGAGTGTATCTTCGAGTATCACCACTTCGAGGAGTGAAGCGCTTTGGAGTTAAGGGAAAGTTAGCACCCCGTTTTATCGGACCATACAGAGTTGTGGAACGTATGGGAGAAGTTGCTTACAAGCTGGAATTGCCCGAAGGATTGTCTGGAGTTCATGATGTATTTCACGTTTCGCAGTTGAAGAAGTACCACGCAGAGATGGCTGAGATACCGCTGAGAGATACTGTGCCACTGGAAGCGATTCAGCTGGAAAGTGATTTGACCTATGAGGAGAAACCAGTTAAGATTCTCGAGTATGCCAGCCGAGTTACCCGCAACAAGGTTATCAAGTTTTGCAAAGTTCAGTGGAGTCACCACATGGAGGATGAAGCCACCTGGGAGCGAGAGGAAGATCTACGGAAAGACCACTCCCACCTGTTTTCTAGCCAACCCGAATCTCGAGGGCGAGATTCATCTTAAGGGGGGTAGGTTTGTAACATCCCAAATTTTCAATTTGGTATGT
Organism: Triticum aestivum; assembly: GCF_018294505.1. NCBI lineage: Eukaryota > Viridiplantae > Streptophyta > Magnoliopsida > Poales > Poaceae > Triticum > Triticum aestivum. The sequence continues at coordinate 432,101,341 of NC_057796.1, read as the reverse complement.
TATACGTAGATCATCATTGCATATCATGTTTTATTGCATTTTGACAAATCCTCGATAAATCCTAAGCAACTCAAGGACCCTCGGAGAGAGTTGGGGATTTTCTCGAATTTTCAAATTTGATTTTCATCAAATATTAAGACGAGGATTTTCGTTTTAATTATTTTCTCTCCGGAAAAATATTTCATCTTATAAATAAACGAGAGGAGAAAATATGACTTCTCCAAAACCATTGAAATACTGGAGGAAAAATGTTAAAATCTTTTATTGGAATTTATTGAATTTTATTTGCAATTTTATTGCATTTAAAAATATTGCATGTTTTCAAAATATTTATTTAATTTAAAAAAATGTTCACCCTATTCTAGATTTTCTAACTAGACGGGGAAAATTTATTTTATATTTTTCTGATTTTTATTTATTTTTATGCGTATTATTTTCCGCGGAACTTATTTAAAAAAAAAGAGGACGCGCGCGCCCGCTGGGCCGAGCCCAGGCCGCCGGCCCACCCCCGCGCCCCTCTCCTCTCCCCGCACGACGCCACCGTCGCCATGTCCATGGCGGACACGGGAAGCCCCGCCGCCGCACCTTGCCCCCTCCCCCAAGCTGCTGCCCCCCTTCCTATTTATACCCCCCCCTCTCTCTCTCCTCTCATCAAGTCGCCGCCGCCGCCCGCACTC
>NC_057796.1:432091178-432100292 GCF_018294505.1 Triticum aestivum | reverse complement strand
CGCACCCCGCACCCTCGCGCCCGCCGGAGCCCTCGCCGGAGCCGCCCGACGAGGTACTGCCTCGCTGCCCCATTCGTCGTTCCCGGTTTTTGTTAAAAAAACCCTTCATTTAAAAAAACCCTAGATCGGTTTTTTTTCGGTTTTATTATTTTACGAGCGTTCACCGAACCGTTCGTTTTAACAAACGCGTTCGTCGGTTTTTCTCTGTTAATGAACGTCCGTTCTTTAACTGTTCGTCCGTTTTTCTTTTTCGTCGGATTTTTCTGCGATTATCTCAGATTCGATTTCTGATCGAATCTTCGTTTCTTTTTAACTTCTCGCTCGTTTATCGGAATCAGGCGATTCAAGCGCCTAGAGTTTCGTCTCGAAATTCTCTTTCCGTTTAACCTACTCAAACAAGTTTTGCTACAGTAAAATTTGACCTAGATCCAGATTAGTAAACGAACCTTCTTTCTTTTGCAGTTTGACTTTCGTTGCTTCTTTCGAGTTGATTCTTTTTGCAAACCGGAGTTCTTAAGTTGAACTTTCTGGTTGGATCTTTCATTCGAGTTTTACCTGTGTATTAGCTGAGTACTGATTGTATGCTTGTTTGTTTGCGATAGAGTACCCGGAGTGTGCCGCTTGTTACTTCGAATCGCTAGGTTTTGCGGATCATCAGCAAGGCAAGTAACACTTTGATCATACTTTTCATTACCCAGTTTTATTGCATTAGATCAATCCTCAAACAATTGCGTGATTAGGATCTAATTAAATTGTGGGTATTGGGAAGAAATTGAGGTAGAACCTATTACCTGTTTTATTTATCAAACCCTTGGGAGTTACTTCTACGTTGCTAATATTATTGCCATGCTATGCTCGTAGACGTGGATTGGGTTTGAGTGAAATTCATGACAGATGTGAGATTGTTAATAATGGTTTACTTAAGGTGGCAACTTAAACTCACATCTGGGTGGATTGAGGTACCTGGGTATTCCAGGATTGCCTGTTTTTCTTTTGGACCGCCACCCAGGTTCAAAGGGATCATAAGATTATTCATGCTAGAAACTTCCGTGTGCAGCCGCAAGCTATTATGGGCTCTAGCATAGTTGATTAAGTTGTGTGAACTCTTACAGTGGTAGACTAGCAGATGTAGGGGAAAGTAGGTGTAACTGTCTATCCATACGTAAGGTGCAAACACTTCTGAAAGACTGTGTCTTGGTCATCCGTTACTCAAACACCATGTAGTGCGAGTAATCCAAAGGAGGAGATCAAGTCTTGTGGGGAAAAGTGCACAAACCTCTGCAGAGTGTACAAACTAATCATGGTTAGCCGTGTCCCCGGTTATGGACAACTTGAGTATCTAGTACTTGGATTATCATGTGAATCTCATCATTATGTTACTTCTAATTAATTTTGTTGGGTTATTGATGACATTTAATTGGGATTGAGATGCTGTCAACCATCTCAATGTTTCACAACCACCATGATAGTTAAATAAAATTTATTCCTTTGAAGTAGGATAAAATTGGCTTTTCGCAAAACTGTAACCATAGAGCTTTCCACCAGCCATATATGCATGTAGTATAGCATTGTTATTGTTCATTATCCTCTATGTGTTACATTGCCAGCATATTCTATGTGCTGACCCGTTTCGGGCTGCAACGTTTCATGTTGCAGACTTTTCAGACGACGAGTAAGGTGCCTTAGGTCGTGGTCTTATACTCAGTGATGCCGCTGGAGTTGATGGACTCACTTATCTTCCAAGTCTTCCGCTGTTATCGTATTAGATGGCCTTAAGCCATGTTTATCATACTTAATCTCTTCGGAGATATTCGATGTAATAAGTGTGTGATTGCTACTCTGTTATAAATCCTCCAATTGTACTGTGCGTGTCAGCATTACTGATCCAGGGATGACACTGGTGCACAGCAGCACAGACCATTTGAGGTCTGGTCGCTACAGATATGCTGGAATCTGACCTACGCCGCTACCAGCTGGGTGTGTCTTGGGATCCTGGAGGGCTTGCATGGTTGTTGCTAAGGAAGTTAACTCGATGGAAGGTCTTTCAAGGAGGGAGGTGCGCCATGATCTTGGTTGTCCGCTGTCTTGTCACCTTCCAAGCTTCTACACTTCAGCCGCCGACATGATGGTGGAGGTGATCAGCAAGAGAGCACATGCCATGGGTGTTATAGTGCCCTCTAACTGCTCTGATCAAGAACATTCTCAAGGAGGGAGGGGTGTCATCCCTGTCGCAGCCCGCTTCGCGCAAGGCTTCGTCGACCACAAGTACTACATCGACTTCAACAATGACTACTTCCTCGACAGTTCCTTCGGTTGGGTCACCATCGTCCACGACTGCTACCCCCATGTTGTTAAAGCCATCTCCGCCTTCAGCCGCCACCGCGACTTTGAGCTAGTCAAGGACCATCGAGTGCAATGTGACCCGAACGGTTTTTGGTGGCGCCGGCTTGGGGTCAAGCTAGATTTCAAGGAGGGAGGGATGTTAGGAGCCATGAACTTGGCCCGTCCAAGGCCATCGCTGCAACTACTTAAGCGATGTGGACAGAAGGGGAGGGTATCCAGTATTCCGGTGGATCACGGCACGAACGGCGGCGGCTACAAACTCCTTCCCCTTCCTCGAGTTCTTCCTCTGTATCTTCAGTTCATGTAATCTGTGCTACACTTGCTACAATTCCTAATAGAGAGAGAGAGATGGCGAGTAATACAACAGTGCCCTAATAGTTATCATGCTCCTTGCCGAGTCAAGACAAGAAAACCTACCACGTACTCCCTCTGTGCATTTAGATCACTACTACGTTTAGATTACTAAAGTAGTGATCTAAATGCTCTTATATTTCTTTATGAAGGGAGTACTATACATCATCTGATTCTTCCCTGAATGATTCTTCCCTGGAATTGGGAAGAAGGAGAACCATCGCGTGCACAAGGCAGAAAATACGTACTACAATCCTACATTCTGCCGCTGAGCACGGCGGCCGAGATGGAGTGGACAGCCCGGACGAGCTCGGCGGACACGAGGAGCACCGAGGCCGGCACGCTGAGCAGCACCAGCGCCACGACCCCCGCGCCGAGCCCCGGCCGCGCGCGCACCAGCAGCGCGAACAGGATGCCGAGCGCCTCGCGCACGCCCGCGACGTACAGCCCGTGGTGCCGCCGCTCCAGCTCCGTCCACTCGCCCGGGGGCACGAAGAGGTCGACGCCGCCCTCCTCCTCTGGCTCTGGCTCTTCCTCCTCCTCGTCCTCCACCTCGCGGATGCGCCGCCGCAGCGTGGCCATGCCCTCGTCCACCATCCGGCCGTCCCACGGCGAGCCCGCGGGCTCCCACTCGCCGCTGTCCCGCGGGTGACCACCTCCCGACGCGAGGCAGAGGATCACTCTGCTCCCGCCGGCGCGACGAGCGCCGAACCGAACCGTCGCCGTGGCGGCGACGTCGTGAGATGATGACAGGAGGCCGCGCCGGTCGGAGAGCGCGCGTGGTGCGCTGCTCCAAGCGCCGTGGGCTCTTCCTGCCGCCACCGGCGCCATGCGCATTGCTGCGAAAATAAAATACGACGGATGGCACGTCCGTACGTCCCGAGCAGGCTACGGCGGCAATGATCAAGAGCGTGGGTGCGCGCGGGAAGCTCGACGCAAAGTGGTGAAAGTGCTGGTGTTACGTCGATTGCTGATGCCCGGGGTCGCGTGCTGGTTTATATACCGGCGAAGGAAGGCACCAAAGGGTGGCGTGGCGGGGCGGGGCGGGGAGGCGTGCGCTGTGGTGGCGGAATTTCTCGTGGCAGAGCCTAGCGAGCAGCCTAGCTAGGCTGGCCGTAGGGCGAGGGGAAAACGTGCGGGGAACGGGTTGCTTGGCTTGGGCGGGAAGAACACGCGCACGGCGGCGTCTCGTCGGCAATTCCTTGGGGTTTTCCTTTCCTTTCTTTCGGCCGCGCGGTTTCGGCTGTGGCGTGTGCGGGCCGCGTCGCGTCCGCCCGCGACAGTGCGGCCCCTCCCCTGTTGGCGCACTTCAGCTGCTCGGCACCTGATGACTGTTCCACGGTCCCGCTGTCAGGCGGAAGCTTCCTCCCGACACGCCTTTTTCTCCACGGCGCAACGGACGACGGGATTATCCGACGGGGTATTGCCCAACAATTCCATCGTAGAGTAGCTCCGTCTGAATTCGGGAAGGATGCATGACCCGATGAAACGGATGGCGAACTTGTGACACGTTTTGGAGGAAACAAACGTGTTTACTATTTGCTACAACAACACTGTCTGTGCCACATGTTTCTTTTTTTTTTTTGAGGGTCAGTGCCACATGTTTCTTTCACATGAAGAAATGGTTTCATGAGACAAAATGTCTTGTGTACATACTGTGCTCGAGAAAATACACAGAAACAACTCGGCGTCGTCATGAAAAAAAACTTTCCATAATGTAGTGCATATAAATATTTTCAATAGTTAAACTTTACAAATTTTGACCAAGTTTCTAGAGAAAACTAATTATATCTACAATATCAAATTTATATGATATGAAAATACGTCTAATGATATGTATTTGCTATTCTAGATGTGTATATTTTTCTCTACAAGCTTGGTCAAAATTTGTAGAGTTTGATCTTTTTTTAAAACCTATATGCACTACATTGTGGAATGGAGGGAGTGCTACTATGTACCAAAATACCAGACCTTTTTTTTACACTAAACTAAACATCTTTTATTTTTATTTTTTTATGAATACGCAAAGCTTGCGTATCATTTCAATGATAGAAGAAAAAGAATCAAAACAAGAGAAGGTACAACCCCTGACACGAACGCAAGAGGGCATGAACATGGTGCTCGGAGCAGAAAGACATGGAATGCTCGGCCCAAACAAGGAAATAACACAGGTAAACCCCCCTTGACCCGGCCTCCAGCCATGAAAGACGAGGAGGTGGGACACAAGAAACCCAGACCGCGTCACGATCTCACGAGAACGTCCATCACGCATCCACTGATCCAGACTCGATCGGATCAACGTACCCCCACCAAGAGTGCGGGGAGATCGGGAAGTGGGCAGCAGGACCTGACCTAGTCAGAGGCAAAAGACATGGGGGAAGCACCATGGAAGTCGTGCATTGCGCCCTGAAAAACCACGCCTTGAGTGACAACCCGAACAAATGTGACGTCCAACATCTCCAACCGCTGGGAGGACAACTCAAGCACCAAAGACAAAGGTATCGCTTGTAAAAGTGATTTTCATCGTAGTACTCGCTCTAGCGTTAGATTCAATGCAGCGTGTAAATCCCTCTAGCCCTAGGGAAGGGGGCGTGCCCTTCCCAATGGTGGAATTGCTTCTTGTCTGCTTTGCCGAGGAGAGCGCTCGCCACCCGATCCCCTAAGCTAATGTAGTTCCCAGGTTGCCTACTAGATACCGTTTACGGCTATATCCGTGTAGGAAGCCGAGGAAAGAGATAATTGATAGTTGCCAAAACCACGTAAAAGAAATGAGATTGAACATATTTCAATTCAACAAATTATGATTGTTTCATTATCAAGTGCAAGGGATGTGGGACCAGGTTCTATTATTGGAGTTCAGCAAATCCGAGTGTCTCGATCTGAGTTGAGACCCACCTACAGAAATTGATCCATCAACGGCTTTTTCTATAGTGGCAGGAAGTCTCCAACTCTTAAATATGCGCTAGCTGGGTAATCCCTTTACTTAATCTGAAATGAGAAACACCGGGTACACCACAAGCCAACAAGACGGTCCAACATCTCCAAAAACCAACACCAGGGACACAACAAGATGGCGCCTTCAAGAAGGGGAACGATACTATGGTGCCGCCATCATCTAATCCGAGGAACCGGACCTAGGGTTTCCCCTAGTGCTAACCCTAGTGCTAGAAGAGGGGCACAGAGGTTGTTAGCATTTACTGTATTCGCCAGATGATTTAGCAGATGATGAATTCCCGGCACGATTTGGAGAAAACAACACGAAAGGAATATTTTCATGAGATATATATAGTAACTCGCTACAAACATGTTTTTTTAGTCGAACTACAAACAACCGTGCTCGAGAAAATACATGGAAGCAACGCAGAAAAAATGATGATGATCAAAGAACGATTCCAATGGACAGTTCCAGCGTTATGATATCCGTGATTACGAGTAATTTATTTTTCCTACCACCCTTCCAAAGGGGTTCAACCATGACATATAATCTTCCTGGCAAATGGGCATGATTAAAGATAAAGACCTGGAACTGCAAGAGTAGCAGTTCAAATTAAGGAACACCACCTAGAAAATGTATTTCCAGGAGGGGCCATTGTACAAGACCAGATTTAAGCTTCTTTCACACAAAACCATAATGAAGCAACTGTAGTTTACACTTCACTTATTTCGCCTGACTGTATTCACAAGATATGACGCTATTCATGATAAAACTACACAAACGTCCACAAATTGACAGCTCGGAACAGACGCATCAATCATTCCTTGGGCACTTACGAGGTGATTGAAAAAGGTCACAAATGAAATACGGGCCCACAAGTCACCATGGAAATACAGTAATGTCAAAGGAATAGCTGACAGTTGTGGCCTCAGGTTCTAACAGCATCCTGATGATCCTTGACCCCGGTTGCCACCCACCACGTCCACGGTGTCCGGCATATACCTTCAACAGCGTAGCATTTCCATAAGATCACAAAGTGAAGCATAAAATGAAATTAAAAAATATATACGCTAGTCCTACAGCTATCTGAACATAAACCACGGGAACGAATCAATCAGCACCAAAGGCAACTAAATAAACTGTTGACACTTCAATATTACATCTAATTTCCCTTTCTGTATTACTATATGATATATTCACTTGCAGCGAATGCAGTTCAACTTCACCAAAGATATAAAGAGAGTAAGAGATATTGTGCTTACAGTTCTTCCTCTGGCTCGTTCTTCAGAGCGTTCTTTACTATACACTGGAAAGCTTCCTCCACGTTGATTCCATCCTTGGCAGAAGTCTCAAAGTATGGGATGTTCCCTTTAGAGGCACACCATGCCTTCGCCTTTTTCTCAGAAACCTGAATGGAAGCAGTTTATGTATCCCTAAGAATCCATCGGAGAGCAACTATTTACTGAGAAAAGGCAAAGCATAAAGTGAATATAGGTAATTACCACGCGACTATTCCCGCCATCTACATCAACTTTGTTACCCAGCAGAACAAAAGGGAAGTTATCAGGATCTGATGGGCTAGCCTGTCAAAAGTAAACACCTGAAGTGAGACAGGCATAACATGATTCTGGACTGTTAATGAATTATGGAAAATAATTCACCTGAATTAGAAACTCTTCACGCCAGTTGTTCAGATTATCAAATGATTTCATTGAGTTAACATCGTAAACTAGAACACAACAATCTGCACCGCGGTAGAATGCAACACCAAGACTTTGAAACCTCTCCTGACCGGCAGTATCCCATATCTACACAGAAACATATGTTAATCCACACACACACACACAAAAAATCTGTCTAAGCATCATATATAAGCAGTCATAATAGAATGGTAGTGAAAAATATACAGAATCACAGGTACCAGAAAACCTCAAGAAACAGATTTCTCATGCATCCATTAGCAATGCGCTTTAACAGAATCATTCAGAAAACAAGAGCGCTAAGAAACGGTCTGACATTTCAAATAGCAGAAGTTAACATGAAAAATGTAAAGTTTGCTAGTTCGTAGGGGTTAAGAGCATATGATGAGTGAAGAGCAGGGATGGGGCAAAACCACTTTAATAGAATTATTCGGAAAACAAAGGAAACACTAGGAAACAGATTGATATTTAAAATAGATGGGATTAGCATGAAGAATGCACCACTTGCGAATTTGTAGGGGCTAATAGCATAGGTTGAGTGAAGAACTGGTATTGGGAAACCCTGCTTTAAAAAAATCACTGAAAAACAAAGGAGCTGCTAGGAAACGGTTTGGCATTTAGGATAGTTGAAACTAACATGAAGAATGCACCACTTGTTAATGTGCTAGGGGCTAATAGCATAGGTTGAGTGAAGAGCAGGTATGGGGCAAGCCCACTTTAACAAAATCATTCAAAAACAAAGGAGCTGCTTCGAAACGGTTTGGCATTTAGGATAGTTTAAACTAGCATGAAGAATGCACCGCTTGCTTATTTGTTAGGGGCTAATAGCATAGGCTGAGTGAAGAGCAGGTATGGGGCAAACCTGACCTGCTTTAACAAAATCATTAAAAAACAAAGGAACTGCTAGGAAACCGTTTGGCATTTAGGATAGTTGAAACTAACATGAAAATTGAACTGTTTGCTAATCTGTAGGGGCTAATAGAGTAGGCCGAGTGAAGAGCAGGGTGCAAAACAAACCAATACTCCCTAGTGATCTAAACGGTCTTATATTTCTTTAGAGGGGGGGGGGGGTAACAATTATTTGTTCAGAGGCCCAAGGCTAAATCGGAAGAAATATCATGCCAAGATAAGTAGTACTTTTATGCCCTACTGAATTCTTGAACCGTTTACACTTTTCTAGGTATTATTCACATGTAAAATCAAATGGTCTATTTATTTTCTTTGGGAAGACTGCACTATATGTGGGTCCACTTTCTGATGTCCATACAAATTTAGCTCCAGCGCATAGATCTACATAAGTAATAAATAAACCAATAATTCCAGTCATGCTGTACCCAATGGTGTACAATAATATTCGCAGCTGAGAGCACTAAACTAAGCAGGACTGCAGATGATGCAAGGATTGAACCAATCATGCAGCATCAACGGTGTGACGTTCCACACAAAGAGTAGATCAACGGCAAACATCCGCTATCTTGCACTTCTACATGGGGGAGGAGCAGTTCAACAACTAATGATGGTGATGCCAAATCACACTAGCACTACTCACATGAACTGAAGTACTGAACTAGGCATAGAGCATGATCCAGCAGCAGCAAAAAAAAAAAAAAAACAAGACGAGGGCATAAAGTTCTTACTTGTAGGGTGAAGAGCCTGTCCTCGAACTGCACCTCCTTGGTGAGGAAATCGGCGCCAATCGTAGCCTTGTACTGGTTGCTGAACTTCTTGTTCACATATCTGAATTAAATCAAAGCTCAAGAAAACACAGACCGGAACAACTACAGT
>NC_057796.1:432074325-432090946 GCF_018294505.1 Triticum aestivum | reverse complement strand
CGCGATTATAGGATACTGGTTCATCAAGGAAGTCTTCCCAACCCTAGATCACAGGAGACGAAGAGAGAAAGTCAGCGAGGAATCGAGAGGGGGGGTAAAACAGAGCCGCGGAAAAGGGGGGGAGAGAGATCCGAAGTGCTCACCCGCTGTCGCCGAGGATGATGACCTTGAGGAGGGTGCGGCGGCGAGAGGCCATCGGGATCTAGGGTCCGGCGCGATCGATCTCGCTCGCGCGCCGGAGGGGACTGGAAGGGGGCGGGGGAGGCGAGGCGAGACGAGACGAAAGAGCTGAGCTGTCGCGGCGCGTCGACTCGTGTGCTCTGTGGTGGGCGACGCGAGAGAGGGAGGGAGAGACCGGGCCGGAGGAGCTGCGCCGAAGGGGGGCCGTGATGTGATGTGGCGGTCGTAGGTCGGGCCACCGCGATCCGACGCGTAGAACCTCCTTCGATTTGTTTAGGAGTTTTGGTTGGTCATCTCAATAAAAAAATCCCATAAAAAATTCACCTGTTGTAAGATTCAGATTTTCTTTAAAGATTTTTTCTTTTTTCTTGAAAAGACAAACCTTTTTTTCTTTCAAAATATAGGGTATACATAAACCCTGCGCCCGACTTGAAAAACAAAGCATGGCTTTGTTGGTAAATAGGGCAAGTACGGTGAACCAACCTGTGGTTGGATGGTTACGTGGACAGTGGTATGCCCAGCCCACCAGGGTTTCAAGCCCCGGTGCTCGTATTTATTCTGGATTTATTTCAGGATTTCCGGCGATGTGCATTCAGTGGGCGGAGAAGTTCTCGTCGACTACGAGGCGCCTACGGTGACTTCGTAAAATCTCAAGATGATATGTCGGCTCAGTCTTTCGGAGGTGCTCATAGGGGTAAGATGTGCGTGTGTGCGTTCATAGGGTGAGTGTATGCGCGTATATATGAGCACTTGCATATGTACTGTGTTCGGAAAAAAAAATGTGCAAGTGCGCATGCAGCCGAACGTTTGGGGCATCTCAACCGGCAACCCTCTCGCGCACCCTTCCGCGGACACGGATGCATAAGTCGACCATCTAACACTGCCGGCATACATCTCAACAACTTTTCAAACCGACCGGACGAAAATCGTGCAAACATGACGGATTTCATGTAATCCGAACAAAGTTCATTTAAACTAGGATACCAGTGAACTAAAAATCTTAAAACAAAAACCCTAAACTACTCTATAGTTGACGGTGACCTCGTAGTCCATGTCGGGCTGGCCGGTGGCTCCTCCTCCGTCATCGTCGCCCGATCCGGCGTCGGAGTCGGGCTTCGGGCAATGGAAGTTGGCAGCAGGGCTTCCTGGCAGCGGCATGACACTCGCGGATGATCCTCTCCGCTTACTCCTGGGTCGTGCGCAGTGCGGCCGCGGCCACCGACGACGTGGGCGGGAGGAGAAGGCGGCGGGCCTTGGAGGAGGAGTTGTTGGCGGCGGCGATCTCGCTGAGAGACCACTCCTCGTCGTACTTGACCATCTCCCCGTCGAGAGGCTAGGATTCCACGTTGATTCGCAACATGTCGAAGCACGTGTGCCACACCTCTCTTGCGTACACGCATTGCATCAAGATGTAATCTGCGTTGTCCTCCTCCTGTAGGCAGGTGCACCAAGCCAAAGGTAGGTCTTGCGGTCTGTGTCGAGCTCTTCTATCAGAGGTCCAAAATTTGTATTGGGCAGCTAACAAGGCAAAGATTCTGCATTTCGACGAAGCCTAGTTGCGCTAGATGCTTCCTGCAGTAGGTGATCTTGTTAGGCTCTGGCACATATAGAGGTAGGTTGACCTTGCAGAGGAACATCTAGTGGCCGAAGCAGACCAAGTAAAAGCATCCGGGGCATCATGATCCCTTTGACCGTGGCAATGGTATGCCTGAGGTTCATCATCTGAAGAAGTGCCTGGAAAAAATTAGGCCCCTGCACGTCCAGACTCCATCGCTCATCCATCAGCACTTGAGCCACTGTTGTCGGGGGTGTCGTGCGACATATGCCAAAGGATGACTTATCATGGAGGGGGCTAATAATACGTCGCCGGTGCCAGGAAACGGGATGAGGCGGAGACATGCACGCCGGCGAATCTTATCCAGGTTCGGGGCTCTCCTAGGAGATAACACCCCTACTCCTGCTCTGCGGGGTCTCCGCATGATCACTCAAGCAACAATCGTGGCTACAAGCTTGCTCCTTGAGCTGTTTCTCTAGAGGGGGAAGAAGAACAAGTCTAGCCCTAGCTTCCTCTCTCTATATGGGTGTGTGGGTGAACTAGAGTCTGAACCCTTTGCATGGGTGCCCTGGGGGGTTTATATAGGCCTACCCCCCAGGGGTACATAGGTAATCTGGCCGGGTGGTGGCCCCGGCTGTCAGTGTCTACGGTCGCCGGCTTCTCCGCCGGCCGCTGGGGCCCGCCGTCTGGTGGGCCCTACTGGCTGTCTCGTGCTTGGCCGACAGGTCGCGCCCGCCGCTCGCGGGTCTTGCCGGGTGCTCAGCACTGTAGCGATGCTGGTAATGATGCATGCTTGGTCGGGGGAGGCTTGACTACAGTACCGCCGCCTGGCGGGCGTTCACTGTAGCCACTCCCCGTCTCTTCTGTTTAATGGCGCACAAACTCCAAGGAGAGGAAGGCCGCCTGGTCAGAGGCCGGCCCCCCTACGAGCCGACTGGTCTGGGCTCGCCGCCTTCTGGCTCCTTGTGGGCAGGTAGGGCCCGCCGCTTGCGGGCCGTACCGACAGCCCGTCGTGGGAGCATGGCTCCCTCTGACAGGGGTGATGTCATGGGCCGCGTGGCAACAGTGCTGCGCCGAACGGGAGATCTCCGTCTGGTACGACGCACTGTGGCCACGCTTGGCCCCAGATTCGGGGGTGGCAAGGCGTGCTGTAGCCACGCCCTGTCTCATCGCATTTATGTGGGTGCAAACTTTGAGGGCGCCTAGGGCCGCCTGCTAGAGGCCGGCCTCTCTGGAGGCCGCCTGTTAGGAGCCGGCCCACCTCGTGGCCGCCTGCTTGGCTTTGCCGTCTGCTGGCAGCCGGCCGCTTGGACCAGCCGGTCGCGAGGAGGCGTCGCTTGGCTCTTTGAATCTTGAGGGAGCAGCCGGCCCCGATGTCTTGAAGCGCCATGGGGGGCCGATGAGGCTACCCGTGGCCAATTACTCCGACAGTAGTCCCCGAAGCTGATGAGGCTCCGTGGCTGGCGAAAGGAAGGAGCCTCGGCAGCTTCCTACTCCGAGTGCTTTATTTGATCTTGCTCCGTCCGTCTTCTGAAGCACCGACTGCTAGGAGTCGGATATCACCAGGCAAACCGTCTGGTGGTTTTTGAAATGCCTTGGCGGGAGCTGGGTGACGCGCCAGCCTGGCGCCAGTCTTGCCGCCCGTCGGTTGCACGCCATGTGTCACTAGCCGGCCAGGTCGCCTGCCAGCCCACGCGCGCGATGGGACATCGCCGCAGGCCGGGACCACCACTACCGGGCCTCGGCCCGCGCGCGGATCCGCTGTGGCCGAGGCAAATGGTTGGGATTCCGTGGTGTGATTACTCCACGCCGTTATGGCGCGGTTAATGCGGGGTCATGGGGTCGTGGGCATAGTTAATCCCATGATCGCCACGTCCCGTCCCCTCGGCTTCGCAGCCTACGGGGCTATAAATAGGGGGAGGAGGGGTGGCATTAGCACGCGCGCCCTCCTCGCCCTTTGCCATCTCTTTCCTCCTTCCTTTCTTCACCGCCGCGACGCCTCTGCCCTTCGCCGAAGCGCCGCCGCCGCTCATCACCGCAGAGCCTTTCTCCTCCGTAGTGTTGCCGTTCTCCCGTGGGTTCCCCCATCTCTTGCCGCGTCGTGCCTTCATCGAGCTCCAAGCTCTCATGGCGCGTGACAAGGCGAATTCCGGTGCCTGGGATGGCTCCAACATCCATCAGGACCACCTCGACTTCCTCCGCGACACGCGACGGCTACCCGGTGCGGGCTATGTAGAGGTGCGCGTCCCGCCGGCGAAAGAAATCTCGCCGGCGCCGCGAGACGGCGAACGCGTTGTCTTTGGGTCTCATTTTCTCCGTGGCTTCGGCCCGCCGGCTAGCGGCTTTCTCCGCTCCTTCCTCCAATTCTATCGCCTCCAGCCGCACCACCTGACACCGTACACGGTGGTGCTGCTATCGGCCTTCGTCACGCTGTGCGAGGGCTACCTCGGTGTTCTCCCCACTCTCGAGCTGTGGGGAGAGTTCTTCTACACCAAGCTCGGCGTCTCCGCCAAGGACGAGGCGGCTCAGTGCGGCGCCTTCGTCGCGGTGCGGCACCCAGGAGCCGGCAACCGCTTCCCAGCCATCACCCTGACCCAGTCCGTCAAGCTGTGGCAGAAGTCGTACTTATATGTGAAGAACGTTGACCCGGCGCTGGACTTCGTCAACCTGCCGGCCTACGAAGCCGGCCCACCGGCCGAGCCGCGCACCAACTAGAACTTCAAGCCGAAGCACCTGTCGCCCGCCTCCACCGCCGCCGTCGCCAGGCTTAAGGAGATGACAGACTTGGAGGGCCTCCAGGCGTCCGACTTGTTGACCGCCTTCGTGGTGCGCCAGGTTCTCCCCCTCCAAGGCCGGCCTCACATGATCAACCAGATGAGTGGGCACTGAGACCCATGCCGGTTGTCCACCCGGGAGATGCCAGCCACGGAGGTGGCCCGCATGGTGAACGAGATCGCGAACCTCAAGCTCTCGGAGTCGGACTGGTAGTTCGGCAAGCGGCCGTACTCCCACGCGCATCCGCCTCCTGCCGTAAGCTCCCGACTCTCCTTTCTTTCTTGGTCTTTTCTTCTTCTGTCGAGTTCTGTTTTGCCGACTGATCAGTCGGACGTGTCATAGCTCCTTACGACCCAGCAGGCAGCCGACGCCCCGGCGCAAGGCCAGGAGTTCCTGCCGGACCGAGCGGTGAGCGACGCGGATGACCCCGACTTGGGGGCGGCCGCCTTGGAAGACGACGCCACAGGCGGTGGCGACGGGGCAGGCGGCTCCAGTGGGGGAGGCGGCCTTGAGACGTGGTTGGATGACGACGAGGAGGAGGCGGATCCGTGCCGCCAGCCGGTTGCCAACAAGGCGGGGGCGAGCTCCTCAGCGGCGCCACCTGCACCAGGCGGCGCACCAAAGCGCCGAGCCGGCACGCAGCTGCAAGGCGGTCGGTCGAAGAAGCCCAAGGGCTCGGCCGCGGCGACCAGGCGGGAGGAGGCCGCCGCGAAGGCAGCCCGGTTCAAAAGGGCCCCGAAGCAGGCGCCGACGGTGTCCGCATAAGTGCTTATTCTTCCTTATGTTTTCCTTTGTCTTTTCTGTGTCTCTTTGTAAACCTTCTCTGAATTTATTTTGTCTTGTGCGAACAGAGCACCGCTCTCTCTTGAGCGGTCGACCTCCGCCTCCATCATCGGGGGAAGGGAGGGCTCCGCCAGCACCCGCCGCATAGACCCGCTCGCCGACCTCCGGGAGGCAACGGAAAAGAACGCGCGGGAGGCGCACGATGAGAAGGAGAGGGCGGAGCAGGCGAAGGCGGATGCCGCCAAGGCGGCGCAGGAGGAGGCGGACGCGGTGGCCAAGGCCCAGGCCGATGCCGCGGCCAAGCCTAGGAGGAGGAGGCGACCATGGCCCAGGCGGACGCGGCCGCCAAAGCACAAGCAGGAGCAGCCACGGGTGGCCAAGCTCCACAGCTGGTCATTCTGCTACGCTCCATGCCGCCGACGACAGGGGTCCCGGCGCCGACTGGAGGGGCCGGCAACGACCAGCCGGTCATGGAGAGGGAGGAACGCGACGCCATCATCCCGAGGACGGAGGCGTCCCAGCAGGCACCGACTGCCGAGGCTCAGGGCAGTCGGCCTGACGCGCCGTCGGCGCCTCGAGTCGGCGGCGAGCTGGTGGTGGGGGCGACTCCCGTCGTCCGCACTCCAACGCGTCGGCATGTGATGAAGGCGACTTCAGCGCTGCAACCTCAGGAAATCGAAGCCTCCAGCTCGTCGGTCCCAGAAGCGGAGGCCACTACTGTCGTCCCGCGGGAGTGGGCGTCTGACGGCGGGACGGGCGTCCTGAACAAGGCTGCACGCGAAGTCCACTCCCTGCTTCAGGCCCAAGGCGACGCCCTCAAGGATTACATGGAGAAGTTCTTGGCATCGTGAGCTGCCGTCCGGGTATGCTCCTTATGCTTTTGCTTTTAATCTTTGCAATCTTCTGTGGGGGCGCGCTAGCGCACCCACTGGGTGTAGCCCCCGAGTTCCGGGCCGGCTGCTGAGCAGGCGGCTCGGAACTTAATGGCAAGTTCCAAGTGCTGACCATTGATTCTGTGGCAGGACTACCACAACATTCGCGCGGCCGCCTACAACCCCCATGTCAAGGAGCTGGCCAAGCGGACCGCTGAGCTGACGGACAGCCGGAGTAAGCACTCCAGTCCTCATTCTAGCGGGGGCGGGCCAGCACACCCATGGGGTGTAGCCCCCGAGATTCGGGCCGACTGTTGAGCTGTCGGGTCTAATCTTCCGGCAACCACCTTTTCTTATTTCTTTGTTGAATTGTTCAATCCTTCACGGGGGCGCGTCAGCGCACCCGCGGGGTGTAGCCCCCGAGATTCGGGCCGACTGCTGAGCAGTCGGGTCGGATCTTCCGGCAGGTACTTCTTTCCTTGTTGATTTGCTGACTTCCTGCTTCTTCTCTCTCTTGTATTTTGCAGGAGCCAATGCCACCTTGCGGCAGCAAATGGGCGAAGCTCAAACCGCATTGCATGCCAAGGAGGAGGAGCACCTCAAGGCGGAGCAGGAGCGTGACCGCCTGGCCAAACAGCTGGAGGAGGAGCTCCAGGCCAAGTTCGAGACTTGTCGCTCGAACAGGGTTGATAAGGAGAAGGCCCTGTCGGCTGGCTACGGTGAGATCGAGGACATGCTCGATGGTAAGTTGCTCTTTTCCTTCTTCTTCTTGCCGGTTTGTCCTGCAAGCCGGCCTCCGACTTCTTAGTTTTCTCTTCTTCCCTTGAGCAGAGTACTTTCCTGGCTACTCCGTTGCCGCCAGCCAAGCCGTCGAGGCTCATCGCGATGAGCGGAGGCTGGCTGGCGCGACGATCGCGCCCAACGCCCCTCGGACCCTTGCCGAGCAAATGCTCGCCATCCAGGCTCATCTCCAGCCAGCGCATTGGGCTCTCCACCGTCTTCAGCGTGCTGGGGCCCAGGTGGTCTCCGCCCTCTGGCCGGGTACTCCCCTTCTGCGCACCGCCAGCCGGACCTCCGACTGGTTGGAGGTGGCCATCGGCCGCTTCGAGGCATGGAAGGGCTCCTCCGCCTGGGCAGGTGCACGGCGAGCCCTGGAGTTTGTCAAGGGGTGGTACCTTGGATTGAACTTGGACCAGCTGGCCACTCTCCGTGCCGAAGCCGGCGAGGAGTTGGAGGCGGTGGCGCCCAGCTCTATCACCGCGCCGCGGTGATCGCCGAGTACACGGACACTAGCGTCTTTCTCCCCGAGCTGGACGAAGCGAGCGCCGAGGTGCCGCCTAACTGGTTCGGGCTGAACCCAGAAGGCAGCGAGGACTCGGTGGAGGAGATCGCCTCCAACGACGAGGGCGAGGAGGACGAGGACGAGGACGAGGACGGTGAAGACGACACGCCGGATGGTGGAGACGATGACCGGCCTCATCCTGACCAAGTCTCGACCAACGGACGGAGCGCTGGCGAGCCGACTGCTGCCGACACTAACCAGGCCGAGACCCATCAGGCGGCCGCTCCACCACCCGGAGCCTCTACCTTCACCGACCCCTCCGATCCGGCTGCTGCTCCTCTGGCCTAAGCGGCCAAGTTATCTTTCCTTTTCCTGTTTGTAACCGCTTGAACAAAATTTGTTAAGTCCGCGCAGTTCCACCCGCTGGGGGTGTATTCAAACTCCTGTTGAATGCTGGCCAAGGGCCTTTTTGCTGTAAAAAATTGTCTTTTTCCTATTTCCGACTTGTCTTGCTTTTCTACTCCTTTGGCTTTTTCCTTTGCCGCCTTCCCTTGGCTGCCACCTTGCCAGCCGACAGCCGCTCTGCGGTCTGTGGCTGGGACAAGTACTTGGCCGTTTTGGGAAGACAAGTACTTTAGCCGTTTGGTAGAGTGTAGCAAATTAAGTTAGAGACCGGCCGGTCGGCTGCTCAGCAGCTGGTCGGAGAAGGGAAGAGCTGACTTGGCCTATGCAAATGTTGTAGTCCTTTGCCATTTTTCGTGTGGGCATCGTTTCCTGCCTTTATCTCTTGCCGGCCGGACAGTCGCTCTACGAGCTGTGGCTTGTGGCAAGAGAAGGCTTAGGTGCTGGCACACTACTTGTCCGACTACAGGTAGCATTGACATAGTACAAGGCGGCAAGCCCCCGGGCCGACTGGTCGAACCCGGTGCCAGGCGGAATAATGCAATAACACATTCATAGGCATAGAACTTATCATATAGATAAAAGGGGTAGCCCCCGAGTGCTCCTCAAGGGCCCCGATGTCTTATACTTAATACAAAAAATAGCGTGGTACATACTGAATCAACTGTAAAATCTTCGGAGAAGATTTGCGTTCCATGGGCGCTCCGATTCCTTGCCCGAATCGTCTCTCTTGCGTGCTCTGGACTTCTGCGCATCGATGAGGTAGTAGGAGTCGTTGCCCAATGCCTTGCTGATGATGAAGGGGCCTTCCCAAGGGGCCGAGAGCTTGTGCTGGCCGGCTATTCGCTGGATCAGCCGGAGCACAAGGTCTCCCTCTTGGAAGGATCTTGGCTTGACCTTCCGACTGTGGTAGCGGCGTAAACTCTGCTGGTAGATGGCGGACCGGCTGAGTGCCAACAGCCGGCCCTCTTCCAGTAGATCAATGCCGTCTTCTCGTGCCTCTTTTGCCTCCGCCTCCGTATATATGGTGACGCGAGGTGAGTCAAACTCAATGTCAGTTGGGATGACAGCCTCGGCACCGTATACGAGAAAGAATGGAGTGAAGCCGGTTGATTTGTTTGGAGTGGTGCGGAGGCTCCAAAGGACGGTCGGTAGCTCGTCGAACCAGAAGCCCACCGACCGCTCTAGTGGCTCGACCAGTCGGGGCTTGATGCCGGAGAGGATCTGGCCGTTTGCTCGCTCGACATGGCCGTTTGACTGCGGGTGGGCAACAGACGCTAAGTCCACTCGGATGCCCTGCGTCGTGTAGAAACGGGCCAAGGCTCCTTTGGCAAAATTTGTGCCATTGCCGGTGTGATGCTGTGTGGTACTCCGTACCAGGTGGTGATGTCGGCAATGAAGGTCACGGTAGTCGAACCATTCAACTTCTTGATTGGCTTTGTTTCAATCCACTTGGTGAACTTGTCCACGACAACGAGCGAGCAGATGGGTCATGCCGCCGCGTGCTGTCTTGAATGGTCCCACCATATCCAACCCCCAGACCGCAAAGGGCCAAGCCAGGGGGTCGTTTTGAGTGCAGAAGCTGGTAGATGTTGCTGGGAGCTGAACTTCTGACACCCTTTGCAATGCTTGACCAATTCCTTGGCGTCTTCCAACGCAGTCGGACAAAAGAAACCATGGCAGAAAGCCTTGGCAACAAGGGATCTGGAGGCCGCGTGGTGGCCGCACTCGCCTTGGTGGATATCTTTGAGGATTGCTTGGCCTTTCTCTGATTCTACGCAGCGCTGGAAGACTCCAGTCACACTGCGCCTGACGAGCTCTCTGTTTACTATCGTGTAGGCTCCTACTCGGCGCTGCACTTGCCGGGCCGAGATCTCGTCGGCCGACGGCTCTCTATTCACCAGAAACTTGAGGATGGGCTCTGCCCATGACGGTGCTTGAATTTCTTCTACTACCACTACGGCCACTTGTACGAGGGCGGTTGGGTTGGGAGGCGACGGGTTGGAATCGATTGCCGTTTGCTGCGTTGCGGAAGTCCCCGGGCCGACTGCTGCAGCCCCCGGGCCGAGTTGTGAAGTCTCCGGGCCGGTGCGACTGCTGCAGTCCCCGAGCCGCTTGGTGAAGTCCCCGGGCCGACTGCTGCAGCCCCCGGGCCGGGTTGTGAAGTCCCCGGGCAGGGTGCGGCTGCTGCAATCCCCGCGCCGCCCACTGAAGTCCCTGGGCCAGCTGCTGCAGCCCCCGAGTCGGATCCGACTGCTTCGGGAGGAGCCGGCACGAAGATGGACTCAGATTCTGGAGAAGGCTTGATCGACGGCTTGCGAAGGCACTGAAGGGAAACACCGGCTGGTATTGCTTGACGGGTGGAGCCGATTCGTGCCAAGGCGTCTGCTTGCTCGTTGTCGTTTCGTGGCACGTGAAGGAACTCACACCCTTCAAAGTATCTGCTGAGTTGCTGGACGAGGAAACGGTAGCTTGCCATGTTTGCATCCTTGGCGTCCCAGTCACCAGATGACTGTTGGACCACCAAGTCGGAGTCGCCGTAGCACAGGATCCGGCGGATGCCGATCTCTTTGGCCAGCCGGAGGCCGTCTATTAGTGCTTCATATCCGGCTACATTGTTGGAGGCGACGAAATGGATTTGCAATGTGTATCTGAGCTTGTCGCCTTTGGGAGAAGTGAGAACAATGCCAGCTTCCAAGCCGGTGCGCATCTTCGAGCCATCAAAGTGCATCCGCCAATGAGTGGAGTCTGGATCTGGCGGCAGGTACAGGGTCTCGGCCCAGTCAACAAGGAAGTCGGCCTGTGCTTGGGACTTGATGGCGGTGCGTGGCTTGTAAAAGATGGTGTATGGGGCCAACTCGATGGCCCATTTGGCCACCCAGCCAGATGCATCTCTGCTGCCAATGATCTCGGCAAGTGGGGCAGTGCAGACAACTATGATTGGGTGCTCTTGAAAGTATGGCTTCAGCTTCTTGGCGGCAAAGTACACGCCGTAGCACATCTTCTGGTAGTGAGGGTAGTTCTGCTTCGAGGCTGACAGCACCTCGCTCAAATAGTACACGGGCCTCTGGACGGGCTGTGCTCTGCTGTCTTCTGGGCGCTCTACCACCATAGCAGTGCTGACCACCCGGCTAGTGGTGGCGATGTAAAGGTATATGGGTTCTTTAGCAGCCGGAGTCGCCAGGACAGGCGGCGTGGTTAACATCTTCTTCAGCTGGAGAAAAGCTTCATCCGCCTTGTCATTCCACTCGAAATGAGTGGTCTTCTTCATGAGCTGGTACAGGGGAAGAGCCTTCTCGCCCAGCCAACTGATGAAGCGGCTGATGGATGCCAAACAGCCGGTGAACTTCTGGACGTCTCTCATTCGGGTGGGTTTCTCCATCCTCTCGATGGCCTTGATCTTCACAGGGTTGCACTCGATGCCGCGCTCTGAGACCAGGAAACCAAGGAGCTGGCCGGCTGGTACTCCAAAGACGCATTTCTCTGGATTGAGCTTGATCTGAAACCGGCGCAGATTTTCAAAAGTTTCCTTGATATCTTCCAAGAGGGTACCGCGCTTCTCCGTCTTCACCACAATATCGTCTACATAGACGTGGGCATTTCTGCCGAGCTGCTTGAGGAGACACTTCTGCATGCAACGCTGGAACATGGAACCGTCATTTCTCAAGCCGAATGTCATGGTCAGGTAGTAGAAGGCTCCGAATGGTGTGATGAAGGCGGTCTTCAGGCGGTCTGCCGGGCTCAACTTGATCTGGTGGTAACCTGAGTAGACATCCAAGAAACTCAACAGCTCGCATCCGGCTGTGGATTCTATTACTTGGTCAATCCAGGGTAACGCAAATGGATCCTTGGGGCAGACTTTGTTGAGATTGGTGTAATCAATGCACATGCGCCACTTGTTGTTCTTCTTCAGTACAAGGACTAGGTTGGCAAGCCATTCTGGGAAGAAAACTTCCATGATGAAGCCGGCTGCCAACAGGCGGGCGATCTCTTCTCCAACAATTCTTCTCTTCTCCTCCGACAGCCGGCGGAGTGGCTATCTGACTGGTTTGGCGTTTGCTCTAACATGTAGCTTGTGCTCGGCGAAATCCGTCGGAACACCCGGCATGTCTTTGGGAGACCATGCAAAGATGTCCCGATTCTCACAGAGGAAATCGACGAGCTCGCTTTCCTATTTGCTATCAAGGTTGGCACCTATGACAGCGTGCCTCTCTGGGTGCTCAGGGTCCAAGGGAATCTTCTTCGTTTCTTTGGCCGGCTTGAAGGAGCCCTAAGTTTCTGACTCTTTGGGCCCTGGTGACAGGTCCGGCTGCTTGCCAGCCATGGCCACCACCCGGTCCAGGAGCTTCTTCTTAGCTGCAATCATGAGGGACTCGGCCAGCCGGCTGCTGGCTGCAGCACAGGCGGACGACTTCTCATAGTCTCCATTGATCGTGATAATGCCCTTGGTCCCTGGCATCTTCATCTTGAGGTAGGCATAATGAGGCACCGCCATAAACTTGGCTAGGGCAGGTCAGAGGAGCACATGGTAAGGGCTCTCCGGATCAACCACCTCAAACCAAATCACTTCTCAGCGGAAATGATCCTTGTCTCCGAAGAGGACATCTATCTTGACTTTGCCGATTGGTGAGCAGGACAAGCCGGGCACAATGCCGTGAAACACAGTCTGACTGGGAAGCAGCTGCTTCTCTTTGATCTTCAGCTTCTCCATGGTGTCGCGGTAAAGGATGTTGATGCTGCTACCGCCGTCTATCAGAATCCGGGAGAAACGAGCAGCTTGTCTCTCCGTTGCAAGGGTGGCATCCAATACCAGGGCATAAGAACCTGGGGAGGGCATTACTTCCGGGTGGCCAGCTCGGCTCCAACTAATAGGCCTCTCAGACTAGTGCATGAATTCTGGAGCAGTTGAGGCGACTGCGTTCACTTCTCGGTGCTGCTGATGCCAGCTATGTCTGTCATTGGCAACGCTGGTGAAGACAACGTATGCACCATGCTCTTTAGGGTAATCATCTTGGATTACGCCGACAGCTGGACAGGCGGCCGGCTGCTTGGGAGGAGGAGCCGGGGGGCCAGCAGGCGGTGGGGGAGTCCTTCTCCCTTGGCGATGCGGACAAGCCAGTGGCATTTCCGAGTGGTATGGTTGGACGGCTTCGCCCCGCTGTGGAACTTGCAAGGGGCATCGAGGGTTTGCTCAAAGGAGAAAGCAGGTAACCAAACTGGCTTGCAGCCCTTCTGACGCTTGGGGAGGGGTTGTCCTTCAGGTTACTGGTCCTCAACTGTCGCCACCTGTCGGCTGGTGGAAGCCGGCTGCTGGGCCTTGCGCTTGTTATCGTTTGGCTGCTGGCGCCGACTGTTGTCTCCAGCCGGCGTCCGAGGAGCCGGAGGGAGCACCTTTCCAGAAGTATCCACGCGGAGCTCTGACTTCATGGAAGAGTCAGCAGTGGCGTACTTGTCTGCTATGATTAGCAGCTCATCGAGTGTGGCCTGCTCGTCATAGTGGAGTCGGTGCTTGAGTAAGGTGCCCTGTCAGCACCCGATAGTGAAGTACTCGATTGCTTAGACCTCGTGCACCCCTTCGCAGGAGTTGCGCAGTTCAGCCCACCGCGTTAGGTAGGCGCGGATGGACTCGTTGTGGCCTTGGACGGACAACGAGAGCTGGCGAGGCTTGGGCGGCCGCTTGTAGGTGCTGGTGAAGTTGCGGACGAAGACTTCAGTGAAATCTACCCAGCTGTTGATGCTGCGGGGCTTCAGGCTGTTCAGCCATGTCCGGGCCGTACCCTGGAGCATGAGCGGAACGTACTTCACGGCAACGCGCTTGTTGCCGTTCGCTATGCTGACGGCCGTGGAGTAGTCGACCAGCCAGTCATCCGGCTTCACAGAGTCGTTGTACTTGGGTGTATCTCGTGGAAGTGTGAACCCTTTGGGAAAGGGCTCGCCATGGATGCGGGGACCGAAACAAGGTGGGCCCAGCGCATCTTCTTCTTCTAGTGCCAGGGATCGATTGAGACGGTCGATCCGGTGGCGGGCGTCGTTTTCTTCGATTCCCTCTTGGCGGCCCAGCCGGTCGCCGAGAGTTGGGTGGTCAACAGGCGGCGGGGAAGCATGCCTCTCCCTCCGAGGAGGAGGAGGCAGACAATCGTCCCGTCGCTCTACTGCTCGTGGGCGGCCATCTTGGTCGCGCTCGATGGTGATGCGCGTGCGGCTGTGGCTAGCAGCCGGCTCTTTGTCTCGTTTGTCGCGGACGCCACCAGTGGGCGTCCGGGAGGTCGCGCCTTGATCTCGGCGAGGAGGCGGGTCATCATTCCGCCGGTCGGGTTCTTTGGCGCGGCAGCCGGCTTCTTGCTGCTCGGGAGCCGCGTCAATGAGCCATTGGACGCGCTCCGTCATGTGGCGGCGCTCGTCGCCCTCGAGGTTGTCCAGCTCGTCTACTGCCGCCTGGGCAGCTCGTATGTTTTCCATGGGCGTGGCGTAGACAGGGCGATCTACCCCGAACATGCTGGCGACGGCTGCGCCACACTGCCGGACCATGTCAATGCGGCTGGGCCGGCCAGGTGTCGGCGTGCCGCCAACAGCGCGGTCCATCTCGCGCTGGTAGGCCTCTGATACGTCTCCAACGTATCTATAATTTTTTATTGTTCCATGCTATTATATTATCTGTTTTGGATGTTTGTGGGCTTTATTAAACACTTTTATATTATTTTTGGGACTAACCTATTAACCTAGAGCCCAGTGCAAGTTTCTGTTTTTTCCCTTGTTTAGTGTTTCGCAGAAAAGGAATATCAAATGGAGTCCAAACGGAATGAAACCTTTGGGAGAGTTATTTTTGGAACGGAAGCAATCCAGAAGACTTGGGGTGTACGTAAGGGAAGTAACAAGGAAGGCACGAGGCAGGGGGCGCGCCTCCACCCTCGTGGGCCCCTCGTGGCTCCCCTGACGTATTTCTTCCTCCTATATATACCAATATACCCTAAAACCATCGGGGAACAGAATAGATCGGGAGTTCCTCCGCCGCAAGCCTCTGTAGCCACCAAAAACCAATCGGAACCCTGTTCCGGCACCCTGCCGGAGGGGGGATCCCTCACCTGTGGCCATCTTCATCATCCCGGCACTCTCCATGACGAGGAGGGAGTAGTTCACCCTCGGGGCTGAGGGTATGTACCAGTAGCTATGTGTTTGATCTCTCTCTCTCGTGTTCTTGAGATGATACGATCTTGATGTATCGCGAGCTTTGCTATTATAGTCGGATCTTATGATGTTTCTCCCCCTCTACTCTCTTGTAATGGATTGAATTTTCCCTTTGAAGTGATCTTATCGGATTGAGTCTTTAAGGATTTGAGAACACTTGATGTATGTCTTCCCGTGCTTATCTGTGGTGACAATGGGATATCACGTGATCCACTTGATGTATATTTTGGTGATCAACTTGCGAGTTCCGCCCATGAACTTATGCATAGGGGTTGGCACACGTTTTCGTCTTGACTCTCTGGTAGAAACTTTGGGGCACTCTTTGAAGTACTTTGTGTTGGTTTGAATAGATGAATCTGAGATTGTGTGATGCATATCGTATAATCATACCCACGGATACTTGAGGTGACATTGGAGTATCTAGGTGACATTAGGGTTATGGTTGATTTGTGTCTTAAGGTGTTATTCTAGTATGAACTCTATGATAGATCGAACGGAAATAATAGCTTCATGTTATTTTACTACGGACTCTTGAATAGATCGATCAGAAAGGATAACTTTGAGGTGGTTTCGTACCCTACAATAATCTCTTCGTTTGTTCTCCGCTATTAGTGACTTTGGAGTGACTCTTTGTTGCATGTGGAGGGACAGTTATATGATCCAACTATGTTATTATTGTTGAGAGAACTTGCACTAGTGAAAGTATGAACCCTAGGCCTTGTTTCCTAGCATTGCAATATCGTTTGTGCTCACTTTTATCATTAGTTACCTTGCTGTTTTTATATTTTCAGATTACAAAAACCTATATCTACCATCCATATTGCACTTGTATTACCATCTCTTCGCCGAACTAGTGCACCTATACAATTTACCATTGTATTGGGTGTGTTGGGGACACAAGAGACTCTTTGTTATTTGGTTGCAGGGTTGTTTGAGAGAGACCATCTTCATCCTACGCCTCCCACAGATTGATAAACCTTAGGTCATCCACTTGAGGGAAAGTTGCTACTGTCCTACAAACCTCTGCACTTGGAGGCCCAACAACGTCTACAAGAAGAAGGTTGTGTACACTACAAAAAAAAAAGACACATCCGTGACATTTTGGGCCGAACGAATTTTTTTCTGTCATACATATGGCACTTCTATGACGATAATTGTGACAAAACCCGGTATCATCATAGATGTGGTGGGCTCGTACTTCTATGCCAAAAAATCATGACAGAAAATGGGCTTTTCATCCTGCGCGGGCCGGAGACGCAGCTGCATGACATTCTTTGGGCCATCCATGATGGAAAAAACCGTGGTAGAAGCGAGGGGGAGGAAAATTTCGGGGAGTTCCTGGTTACGGTGGGAGGTCGGGGGCTGAGTGATGCACGTTTCTCTCGTACACGTACGCGCGTGTGTGCGAGGCGTTGGCTCTAACTGAACCCGAGCGAGGCGTTGGGCTCTAACTGAACCCGAGCGATTGCACTGCAGGCTACGCGTTACTGAACCCGAGCGATCGATCGATGGCTGTTAACTAAACCCGATCGAGCGATTCCTTCGCTACTGCTGCTAACTGAAGCCGATCGATTGGATGAACAGTGA
>NC_057796.1:432068081-432073731 GCF_018294505.1 Triticum aestivum | reverse complement strand
GGTACGCCACACCCCTCCCGATCAACAGGACCCCCGTTTCGACCGTAGGAGGTCCGATTCGTCCGTTTTGTGGTACGCACACCCCTCCCGATCAACAGGACCACCGTTTTGACCGCCGGAGGTCCGTTTCCTCCGTTTTGCGGTACGCCACACCCCTCCCGATCAACAGGACCCCGTTCCGAACGTAGGATGTCCATTTCCTCCGTTTTGCGGTACGCCAGGCCTCGTTTCCATTGCCTGTTCCGTCCAAGCACTCCCGATGAACACGACCACGCATTCCGTTCCGACCCAGCCGGTTGGCTCCCACGCGTTCCGTTGCCTCCCGATGAACACGACGCATTCCGTTGCCTCCCCATGAACACGACACATTCCGTTGCCTCCCCATGAACACGACGCATTCCGTTGCCTCCCCATGAACACGACGACGACGACGCTGTTTCTCCGTTCCGACCCAACCATGTACACGAGCCCTGGCCGTACGTATGCGCGAGTAGGCGTTCGAGACCCCGCCCGTATGTACACATATGTGGCCGTATTTTCTTTCTTGCACCCTGGCCGCTGTACGTACGTGTACATGCTACGTGCGCGCCTCTACTACGACACGTGCGCGCCTCTACTATGACACGTGCGCGCCTCTACATCGACCAGTATGTACGTACACGTTCGCGACCAGAATGACAACGCTACATACGCTTCGACCAGGTGGGTCCCGACTGTCAGGCACTTCCTTGCTTGCGAAGATGTAGCTGGTGGGTCCCAGCAGTCAGGGGGCGAATCGTTTTTTTTGCCCGGACGCACTTCCTTGCATGCGAAGATGTAGCCGGTGGGTCCCAACAGTCAGGGGGGCGAATCGTTTTTTTTGCCCAGACGCACTTCCTTGCGTGCGAAGGTGTAGCTGGTGGGTCCCAGCAGTCAGGGGGGCAAATCGTTTTTTTGCCCGGACGCACTTCCTTGCGTGCGAAGATGAAGCTGGTGGGTCCCAGCAGTCAGGGGGAAACGTTTTTTTCGTGAAATACAGTGGCCCGTCCGGTGGGTCCCAGCTGTCAGGTGGAGGAATCATTATTTTCCGCGTAATAAGGAGGCACTTCCTTGCTGCGGCTGTGGACCCAGCTGTCAGCCTCTCCACGTGCAGTCCACGTCCGATGGAAGTCGTTCCTTGACCACGTTGACCAGGCCGCGCCGAGAGCACCACGGCGGTGGACGACGGCGAGGCCTAGGAAGGGGACGACGCGGGCCGGGGAAGACGCGGCAGTGGAAGCCCGCGCGGAGAGGAGTACGAGGGTTCACTGGTTCGTCTATGGTGTGAGGCTGCCGTCGCCGCAGGGCCTGGCCAGCAGTGGGAATAGTAGGGGTGGTGAGGCCTCCGCGGCAGCACAGCCGGCCATGGGAGGCAGGAGCATGAGGCACGACCGACTCTGCTTTGGGCGGCTGGAGCAAGAAGACCAGAGGTTGAAGAAGCACTACGGCGGTTGGATGGACATCATACGGTCACTGGAGCTAGAATCGTTCATATTGACTAAGTTGACAAAGCCCTCCGTCCCCGTCAACTTAGTTGGCCCACAAGTCATCCTCCCACTACGGGGGGTCCCAGCTAGCAGGGGGTATTCATTTTTTTGTGCGTAATAAGGAGGCACTTCCTTGCGTGCGAAGATATAGCTGGTGGGTCCGACATGTCAGCGGGGGGAACGTTTTTTTCACGAAATACAGAGGCCCTTCCTGTGGGTCCCAGCTGTCAGGTGGAGGAATCATTATTTTATGCGTACAGTCCACGGCCGATGGATGTCGTTCGTTGACCATGTTGACCAGGCCGCGCCAAGAGCACCATGGCGGTGGATGACGGCGAGGCCTAGGAAGGGAACCACACGGAGCCAGGGAAGACTCGGCAATGGTTGCCCACGCGGTGGGGAGTACGAGGGTTTACTGGTCCGGCTGCCGTCGCCGGAAAATAACAGGAGGTGTGGGTGAGTAGAGGAATGGCCTGTCCAGCAATGAAGTAGGGTGGGGCGGTGCGGCCTGTGCGGCAGCACAGCCGGCCACGGGAGGCGGGAGCAGGCAGTCCCACCGGAGCTGGTTTGGGCGGCTGGAGCAAGAAGATCAGATATTGAAGAAGCAGCACGGCCGTTGGATTAACATCCAACGGTCAGTGCTGCTAGAATCGTTTGTGGACTAAGTTGACAAAGCCAAAGTACACGTCAACCTAGTAGACCCACAAGTCAGCCTCCAAATCTGTCCCAAACAGCATACAGCCCGAAATTTCTAGCCAGATTCAAATTAATTTTAAATCTAAATATACCTTAATTTAAATTCAATGAAATTTTACCCGCACAAAAACAATGAAATTTAAAATATCAAAATCCGAAAGAAAACAATATTTTGGAACTAATTGCCTGTTTGCTGTATTTTTTTATTTTACAGCCCATTTATTACTACTTATAGCCCATTCCTTATTACTCATAGCCCATTTTCTGGGCAAAATGCATCCCTCCTTGTCTTGAAAGATTTCCGGCCCAGCAGGGCGTAGAAAAGCAAGTAGACCTACGTTGGTTATTTTGCAAAAAAGAAAATAGCTGGCTAGCCATTTTCAGAAAGGAAAAAAACAAACTGGGCTGGTCATGTGCTAAACATATGAAATAAAAGCCTGGGCTAGACGGGCCACGGGTCCCGCACAACCCAGTTGATACCCTTCTCCGTCCCAAAAAAACAAAATTACCGCGCGCGCTGCTGGGTCCCTACTGTCATCCTCACCATGTACAGTCATCTCCTTATTCCTCTCGGTTGTTGACCATGTTGACAACACCGGAGGGCGGCGCCGCGGCGAGGGAACCAAGGCGGAGGACGATGGTGAGGCCTCGGACGGGAACGAACAGGAGCCGGGGAAGATCACAGCCAGCCGTGGGAGGCGGGAGCAGGCGGTCCCGCCGGCGCTGGTTTGGCTTTGGCGGCTCGAGGAAGAAGAGACTGAAGAAACGCGACAGACGTTGAATGTCAATCCAACGGTCAAGGTTGGCACAATCGTTTGTTGACTAAGCGGACACCAAGTAGCATACTTTTTTATATATAGGAAGAAAACTGCGAGGAAAATGCGTTCGTCTGCCGTCCTCCTCACAGGGAACGTTCGCCACATAAGTGACTAGCACCCTTGGTTTTGAACCGAGAGGTCTTGGGTTCGAGTCCCAGGAACTCTCAATTTTGTCCTCCTTCCTTCCTCGCAAAAAAAGGGAAAGAAAATCAAAGACTTGGGAAGGCGTACAGAACAAGCTAGTGTACCAGTAAAGAGACGTTGCCGAGTTTTAGAAAAAAGAAAGACATGCTCCTGTAGCTGGTTCGAATCCAAACCTAGACTATGACTATATATGGTCCTATGCTACTCTGCAAGTAATGAAACTAACATATCCAACGTTCGCTTGTCCTCTTCTCTACTTACTCTGCCTAGCATCAGAAGCTCTGGCCGCAGCAACCATGTCCGCTGGCTGCTCGTCCACCTGCTCTTCAGCAGGCAACAACCAGATATGCGCCAAGTCGCTACCCGTACCATCGCCTGTGGGTCTCATCACACCCTCGCCGGCACACGCACCGCAGCCGATTGCTCATCGCAACCCGCTGCCGTTGGTGTGGTGCCACTGCTGCAAATCACGCAGAGTCATCTGTCGCGTCTCAACCACAATCCGCAACCGTGGCCGAGTCTTCTACAAATGCCCGAATCATGGGGTAATAATATGGTTAAGTGTTGTTCTGCTGCTTTCAGTTGCTGATTTTTTTAATAGTTTGGTTGATGATCTTCCAATTTGATTCATGCAGAAAAGGGAAGATTCGTGTGATTTGTATTTCTGGGAAGTTGCTGATGTGGGGGAATGCAACTACGCTGATTATTTGGTTAGCCGAGGAATCCCAATACCAGCAAGTTGGGGTGTTGGACAAGTAACTGAAGGAACGACAGAAGAGGAAGATGCAGAGCAGAAAGTTAAAGATGCAGTTCCTCTGATCATGGCCAAGCAACAGCTGCTGAATGGCCTTGACAGCAATGAGGAGATGAAAGAGCTTGTGAAGATAATGGGCAAAATCGATGTGCTCTGTAGGATGATTGTCTCTTCATTTGTAGTGTATGTAGCACTCGTGATGTATTCAGTGGCTACGACATGAGCACTTTGCTGAAACTAGTAATGAATGAAACCTGTGTAGCAGGCTGGGCGTAGTGTTGTGAACATCTAATGATTTCTATTAACGGAAATCAGGGGGTATCCCCTTTTGCTCATATAAATAAATAAATAGAAGAGGCCCTGTCGGGTCAGCTTTGTTCTCATTTGAAGACGTCGAGCAAATTGCAGTCCAAAAGCAAACTATGTCATCAAATTCAAGTTTCAAAGCCAAATATGAGTACAACTAAACAACAATGTCATCATGTTTTAGTTGTCATACAATCACCAAACACAAATCAGCATACATAACAAGTAATGTTCTCACAGGAAAATACTAAACAACATGTTCATCAGGTTTCAGTTGTCATAGCAAACACAATTTCACATAGTAGATAAAAAACGTCTTCTGACAGGCAAATACGACAAAAGCAATGTAATCATCATCCACAGCAGCAGTGTCAACATCTTCTCCATGTGTATCAGTCTGAATCGTAATTCCCCACGGTGTCATCTTCTTCTTCGTCCTCAACGTCCTCGAACGTTGGCTTCTTCTTGATCAACTCTTGTATGTCCACAGCACGACAGGCAATCTTTTCGCCGGCGTCATTGACGTGATGGTTCTCAAAGATATTAGGAACATCTGTGTTATCTTGTACATCAGGAGCAGTGTAAGCATCATCTTACTACAAAAAAAAGACACATCCGTGACATTTTGGGCCGAACGAAAAAAATTCTGTCATACATATGACACTTCTATGACGATAATTGTGACAAAACCCGGTATCATCATAGATGTGGTGGGATCCTACTTCTATGACAAAAAATCATGACAGAAAATGGGCTTTTCGTCCTGGGCGGGTCGGAGACGCAGCTGCATGACATTCTTTGGGCCGTCCATGATGGAAAAAACCATGGTAGAAGCGAGGGGGAGGAAAATTTTGGGGAGTTCCCGGTTACGGTGGGAGGTCGGGGTCCGAGCGATGCACGTTTCTCTCGTACACGTACGCGCGTGTGTGCGAGGCGTTGGCTCTAACTGAACCCGAGCGAGGCGTTGGGCTCTAACTGAACCCGAGCGATTGCACTGCAGGCTACGCGTTACTGAACCCGAGCGATCGATCGATGGCTGTTAACTGAACCCGATCGAGCGATTCCTTCGCTACTGCTGCTAACTGAAGCCGATCGATTGGATGAACAGTGAGCATTGCCGGGGGGGGGTTGGATGAACAGTGAGCGGTGGCGTTGCCTCTGGATGAACAGGACCCCATGGTGTGGTGGAGGGCTGGATGAACAGTAGACGGTGGAGGGGTGGTTGAACAGGACCCCGTGGTGTGGATGGCTGGATGAACAGTAGACGATGGAGGGGTGCCCATGGAGGGGTGGTTGAACAGTAGCTAGTGGAGTAGCGCGCGGTGGAGGCTGGATGAACAGGAGCCCATGGAGGCTGGAGGAGGTCGACAGTAGCCCGTGGAGGCTGGAGGAGGTCGACGGTGGAGATGAACAGTATCCCGTGGAGT